>NC_092210.1:91857268-91860884 GCF_043381705.1 Parasteatoda tepidariorum | reverse complement strand
AATTTTTTTGTGCACTATATGTAGTGTGTAATATTACCTATGTCTACCAACTATAAATTTATCTTGAAAAAATAAGTGGTGCCCGCCATTCGACCAATATTCCGGTATTTGCTCTTAGGTACAAAAAGGTTGGGGACTACTGGTATATACAATTGTACAAAACAAGTCTCTAAGATCCCATCTACACTGATAGAGGCTTGAAGGCAAAGAGATGCACTTGCCTGCCTTCTATTTAATATTGCACTTGAAAGAGTAATCAGAGCATCTGGAATCAATGTAAGAGGCACTATTTTTCAACAATCTACACAAATTCTTGCTTATTCAGATGATCTTGATATTATAGGAAGATCTAGACAATCAGTCGTAGAGAACTTCAAATCTCTTGAAGTAGCAGCTAGTGAAATGGGATTAACCATTAATGCGGACTAAACTAAATATATGGAGATAAACAGAGGGTTCACTAAGGCAATGCCTGCCCTTGCATGTGAGTGATAAAGAATTTAAAGCTGTTAATGAATTGAAATATCTCGGGACTACTGTAACCTGCAAAAATGACATAAAAATTTAAACCGATAGCCGTTTAGCAATGGCTAACAAGTGCTACTTTAGTTTAAAAAGTGAATTTCTGAGACAAAAGACAATAATCTAATATATATAATTCTCTTACGTGGCTCCCAAGTTTTGGCTGTATTTCTTTTCCGCTGGTGGCAACAGTTTTCATTTTTAAAGAAGTACTATGTACAACTAAATAAGATTCTTTTGATTGATAAGATTGTACAACTAAATAAGATTCAAAGAATTCTGTTAGGCTAAAAAGCATAAGATTGATAAGATTGTACAACTAAATAAGATTCAAAGAATTCTGTTAGGCTAAAAAGCATAAGATTGATAAGATTGTACATCTAAATNTATAAATGCTGCTGCCAGCCATAGAATTGTTTGAAAGTTAACTTAGCAACATAAATCAAAATGACATAGAAGAAGAAGCGCAACTAGATCAAAATTATGATACCTGAGCGCTTAACGTAACAAATCCTTTAATTCTATAAGTGTTGTATCGCCAAATGACCAGATTAACAATTGTGTTTTTGAAGAAATTCTATAAAAAGTTTTAAATAAAAAAACTTCTATCCAGCTACTTCTACAACTGCTTCTTGAAGAACTTGGCTCTTCGATTAAAAATATTGTTTTAATTTTACTAAAAGTTTTATTGGCCGGGAATTTTACTCTTGAAGTTTTTTCAGTACAGTACTAACTTTACTTCTACCTACATTATTGCTATGACCTTCTTTCATTACACTTTACATCTTCATGCTAAATTTGAGAACTTAAGTTGTTTTGTGGTGGTTAAATACTGACATTTAGAAATGTGCGCATAAAAAAATAATATTTAGAGGTTAAGAAATATGTGAACTGTTTTCAATTTCAAATTGATATTGAAATGTACAGGTTTAGAATTTTCTACAGTGAAAAGTTTTCGGAACTTCAGTATTCAAAAAAGTATACAAAAGCTAGACGTTAAGAACGTATCCAATGAGCGAGCATTGGATTGTGAAGCAATCCGAAATGATCTGCGAAAGCAGTTCCGGGGGTTGACGAGAGCCAGCGAGCAGGGTCCGAAGCCTCCTAGTTAACATATATAAAACACTCATACGGCCCGTGATCCTATGATAGTGAGTGCTCGACTCTTAATAAAAATGAGAACAAATTGCTGATTTTTGAGAGAGGGAAACTTAGAAGAATTTTTGGTGCAGTCTATACAATCATGAGTTATATAAAAAGTATAAACAACCAGACATAGTTCATGTTATTAAGGTCAATCGCATTTGATGGCTGGGACACCTTTATAGATCTGAAGACCAATATCCCTAAAAAATATAACTTTTTTTAACCGGAAGGTACAAGAAAAGCGGTTGTGCACCGACTAGGTGGCTGGAAGCAGTTAAAAATAATAGGAATAACTAACTGGAAGGCCATGGCACCGAATAGATGAAGATGGCAAAAACTTATTGGGACGGCCTTAGCCTGTCATAGGCTGTAGTGCCCAAGAAGAAGAAGAATTTATATTTTGTAATATAAATAATTTGTATTGTGGCGACATCTGTTGCATAACAAATGAAGCAAAATATCAAGAAAAAATGTAGTTTTTATATTTTCTCATGTGGCGACATCTATTGAATTACAAGTGAAGCAAAAATCATATTTATATTTTGCAATATTAATATTATCTATTGTAAAAATATGGAAGCAATATATCAAGAAAAAAATATCTATTATTTATATTTTGTAATATTAATATTTTCCATTGTGGCGACATCTATTGAAAAACAAATGAAGCAAAATATCAAGAAAAAAGTATTTATTATTCATATTTTGTAATATTAATATTTTCTATTGAGAATATACAAAAAAAGTTCTTTTTGTTGAGATTATATATTTTTTTAAACTCAAAATTTTAGGAGAGGAATAACATGGGCCCTTGGCTTCATCACTGAGTAGAAACAAATATAGCCCATATTAAAAAAAAAATTTTTAGCTACAATGACCGCTACAATCGATCACGTTATCTTCCATGTTGAACCCGAACTATCGCCTAAAACAAACTGAACTAGAGTGTCTTAGAACTGGTCACAAAAATTTTTATGGACATTATTCAAAACTTGACAGTATTCGACGATTTTTGATCAATTAGAGAGATCAAATTTCTCAAATGAATTCCAATTTCAAAATGAATCACAATTATTCCTATAAGCTATCAATTCTACTTATGGTGATTAAAAAACGAATAAAACATATATTATCCTGTCTTGAAATTAAAATTGCTTAAGCTAATCGGAAAGTTACCGAAATTACAAGTATAATCTTCTAGCCATAGACACACTCAAAAGTGGGTTAAGAAAATATTATAAATGCTACGTTTGGCAAAAATCAGAATCAAATTAAAGTAATACACAGTTTCTATTTTAAAGTCTGGAGCCTCATAAAACTTTTTAATGTGGAAAAATCTTCAATTTCTGAAATATTATTTTTATTTGTTGAGCTATATTTTTGTATTAATGTAAATCTAACTAACGTTAGTGCTAATTTCCATTTTTTATAATAACTATAAAGTATTGTAAATGCTATTTACTTGAATCTATCGGCAACTCATACATCCAAAGAAAAAAAATAATAATTAAGGTAAAATAGTAATAACAGTAAGAAATTAAAGTATTGATAATTGAATTTAAATTATAGTTTCAGTGTTTTCTTGAAACTGACTGAAATTAAGAAGGGAGCATAATAACCGTTTACGGAGTGAGTCGTGTGCGTAGCTCCGGTGTCGAAATTTATCCGTTTTTTAGCTATTACTCCCTCTCTCNTCCCAAAGAAAAATAATTATTTTTATATATATAACACTTTATTCACGTTGAAGTATCGAAAAATAAATTTTAAAAAATAAAATAAAATAAATAGAAAAAAAATAAAAAATTACTCCGTTACTAGGACCGAACCCCTGACCACCGAGTCTACAAACTTCTTTACCCATGGCGCTAACAGCCACACCTCGACTCACACGCTCCGTCTACGAATATATAGCTTAAAGATCTTCCTTCCGGTAAATTAACAAAATCTA
>NC_092210.1:91789617-91856768 GCF_043381705.1 Parasteatoda tepidariorum | reverse complement strand
GGCAGTTACGGAGTGAGACGTGTGCGTAGGTCCGGAGTCGAAATTTATCCGTTTTTCAGCTATTACACCCTCTCTATCAAAGAAAAATAAGTATTTTTATATATATAACACTTTATTCACGATGAAATATCGAAAAATAAATTTTAAAAAATAAAATAAAGTTAATAGAAAAAAATAAAAAATTAATCCGTTACCGGGACCGAAGCCCTGACCACCGAGTCTACAAACTTCTTTACCCATGGCGCTAACAACCACACCACCACTCACACGCTCCATCTACGAATATATAGCTTAAAGAACTTCCTTACGGTTAATTAACAAAATTTCTTTTGACACATTATGTGCCCCCTAATTAATGTATAAAAATTTCCCTTGGCACGATTGTTTGGCATATAAAACTCTAATTTCCGGCAGAGTTTGAAAATTATAAGATAATATTGAAGGGAGTTACGGAGTGAGTCGTGTGCATAGCTCCGGAGTCGAAATTTATCCGTTTTTAAGAAATTACTCACTCTCTACCAAAGAAAAATAATTATTTTTATATATATAACACTTTATTCACGTTAAAATATCGAAAAATAAATTTTAAAAAATAAAAATAAATAAATAGGAAAAAAAATAAAAAATTACTCTGTTACCAGGAGCGAACCCCTGACCACCGAGTCTACAAACTTCTTTACCCATTGCGCTAACAACCACACCACGACTCACACGTTGCTTCCACGAATATATAGCTTAAAGANATCTATTAGAAAGGGATCGTAGTTTAGACAGTACCTAACTGCAATTAGAGAATTCTGTGCACCAAAATCTGAAGATATTCAAGCTTAATGAAGAAGTGAGTTATTTTTCTCTTTTTCTTTCTGTGCTTACTCCATTAATTTTTGTTTCGATTCAAAATGCATTTTAGTGGGTTTATTAATTTTGATTCAAATCAAGACTGCCAAAAAAGCGAGTTATTCAAAATCTAGCAACCATGTCACCTTTTTTAATAATAAATAACAAAATAACTAAAACAAATTTTCACTCCAAACTCCCCAGAATTACATAATAACATTAATATCTTATGAAATACGGCAGATTTGAGCTCAGAAATTATCTAATTTATTTCTTTTATTGAAAACAAAATTATCCGTTTGAAAACATCGCCTTTCAGAATAACATGTAGTAAGCAGCTGCAAACTTCTTAACCGGAACTAGAGTAGATGCCAAGCTCGAGATTTTTATTGCTTACATTTCTATTGAAAACACCATCCATTGAGACTTTCCATCTTTTTATTAATTTAAGGAAGAGTAGTAAGTAGTATGGAGGAATTCCCCTGAAGCTTATTAACTTGACAAAGGCAACACTCAGAAGAGTCAAGGGAAAAATTAAGTTGCAAAACGAGCTCTTCGAGCCCTTCTACATTGATAGAAACCTGAGACAGGGAGATGCACTTGCCTGCCTTCTGCTTAATATCGAACTTGAAACAGTGATCAGAGCATCTGGAATCAATGTAAGAAGCACTATTTTTCAGAGATCTACGCAAATTCTTGCTTATGCAAATGATCTTGATATTATACGTAAATCTAGACCAGTCGTTCCTTCTTTTGCCTCGCAGACCCCTTGCCTCGTTTTTTTGTTTCGGAAAGACCCCCTGCTTTCTTGATATTGATTTTTTTGTAAATTCATCAACTTCAAATGTATTTTTCGATAGCTGGTATAGTGCTACTCACTGTGAAAGATATAAATTTTTAACTGCAGTGAAGTGTGTCGTGAAAAAAACGCATGTTATTTTAAACATTTATTAATCAAATATCAACTAGTTTAATTAATATGTAAATGGAATAAAATAATTCCACTATAAAACCCGTACTCCGCTGCTAATAGTATAATTGCGGAAATAAGTTTGTATACAAAACCGTAGTAGTGTATTGTCGGTCTGTTTATTACGTCTTCACGTAATAAACACTCACCGTGACTCAATTGGCAACAACTCACCGTGATCTTGTGCGCAGATAAAATTGGAAGTCTAGCTAGCTGAAGAGTTGACAAAGGTTAGGCTACACTTTACCGAGGAAAAATATTTTTTTGTTACAAAATAAAACCTTACACGCAGAGAAAATAATAACGTACGCTGGCAGAGCTGCAGGCAACTGCTAGTTTATAATAATTCTGTTTCATATATTAAAAAATAAATCTAATAACTTAAATTTTAATAAATTTTTTACTTCATAGCTGCTTTTTTGTATTATGTAGAAAGTAGACAGATACATGTCTTTATATTAAAAAGTAGTATAATGTAAGTAAATAGGTATTATCAGTGTATGTTAATTATTCCATGTCAAAATTAAAAGTCACGACTTGCTCATATGAGATCCACTATCGTTGACCCCCATTTTCATTTCATGGTTCGCCAATTTTTCTCTCACTTGACATAGATCCCTTGCAGGTTGTCATCGACCCCTGGGGGTCGATATAGACCACTTTGGGAATCACTGTGAAAAATCAACAACTATTTCTTACATTATTCATAATAGACAATATCTGTAAAGAGAGATCTTTTACAAACCCATAAAAATCATCATTTTTTTCATATAAAAAATATCCCAATTTATCCGAAACTTGCTTAAAAAATTGTTAAAACTACACTCTACATTAAAATCGACCGTTAATATTAAAAAAAATTGAAGAAAATGTTTAATTTGCTCAATTGTTTCAAAAAGACTAAAATCTCATAGTAAGCCATTAGTAAGCTTGCCACCCAACTGATTGTAAACAAAACTCTTTACGTCACAAACTTGTGCCCCATTATGGCGGCTGCAGAGCCTTGCTAGCATCATAAATGTATCAATAGAGACTTAAATTTTCTTAATTTTGATGCCTGTGTTTTTAAAGAAATAAGTAGTCGGAAATGACCAGTTAACAGTTTTATTTAAAATAATCCGTTTTTGCATAGAAGACATATATAGAGCAGAACTAGGCAGCCTTTGGCTATGTAAAATCTTGAAAATCAAAATTGAACAAACAATTTTTAAAGTAAATAAACAAATTTTCCTAAATTTAAAAGAAAAAATGTCTAATCCAGCGGGTGAATGGTGTTTAATCGAAAGTGATCCTGGTGTTTTTACTGAATTAATCAAAGGATTTGGTTTGTAATTTTATGTTTAATGTAACATTCTTATCTTCATTATTGTGTCATTATTTATTTCTAGTTGCTAGTAATTGGTAAACCAGAACACGCCGACATACTTTTAAACAGTCGAAGAATATTTAGTTTGTTTCAAAAGACGGTGCATCCTATGCAGTGAAATTTCTGTAACTCGATTTTTCTGTTATTCAAAGTAACTTTAAATACTAGTGGGTCCCTTTCTATGATTTTTAATTTATTAAAGTTTTTTGCGGGTAGCTGGCCGGAGTTTCTGAGATTTAACCGTAATTCTGTCGTAGATCATGATACTCCAACATGTTTATTTATTTTTTTAAATTGCACATTTAAATGACAAATCACAGTATGCACATATATAGAGCAGAATTAGGCAGCTTATAATATTGCAATAGCACTATTAAAATTTATTGCGCTAGCTAAATTTATCAAGGCATCAAATATTGCCATTTTGTATTAAAAAAATCTTAATATTGCAATAGCAATATTAAGATTTCTTGCGCTAGCTACGTTTGTCAAGGCACCAAATAACATATAGAGAGGTTAGTCCTGTGGTGAGTTAAACCTTTCAATTTGGTCTCCTTCTGTAATGTTTTTTTTTTTTTTTCTAATTTCTCCTGTTCTGCTGCCCTGAAGTAGCCAAGACTTTCTTATAAGTTATTAAAAGTATTAAAGGTTTGAATATTTAAAAAAATTATTGCTCTAAATGTTACATGACTTTATCATTTTCTTTCAGAAGTTACCAATTGCATTATTATAATCAAAAACGCTTCTTATGACAAGGCATTAATTTTAATTTGTTTCACGAAAGTGTTTTTTTTTTCCATAAAAGGGAGACTCTATTAAAAAGGCTTGAGCTAACACCTAGCTGTGTTAATTAGGAATTAAAAAGCATTCAAGTAGAATAGGGGTGCACAACCTGCTGCCCGAGGGCCACATGCGGCCCGCCGACTGTTGATGTGCTGCCTGCAAAAGCTTCTGAACGCAATAAATTTTTTTTTTTGAAAAGTCAAAATTTGAAATCTTTTTAATTTCTCTTTACAAAATATTGAACCTTAATGTGTACTATAAAAGTTAAGTTTTAATTTTTGCTTAAACCCTATAAATTTTCTTTAAAATATTTAGTTCAAATTTATAATACCCATTAAAATAGCTGTTTTTTTTTTGTTTTTTTTTTGCGCATTTATTCTATGAGCATTATAGTTTATTTTTGTTTAGAGTTCATCGTATCTCTTTTCCTCATATATATAAATCCAAAATCATGGTCTTATGCTTGTTTATTTGCTTTCCTTTAAATGAGGCCCTTTGCAAATTATTTTCTTATTATTTACTAATAATTTCGCTGAAAAGGTTAATATTTGCTTTATTTCGTTTCCTTTGAAAAAGGTTTTCGCTTAATATTTCTGCTAACCTAATAATGACAGCAAGCAAAAATGCAAAAAATAAGGTTTACAATTTGCTTGTTTTTTTAACCTAAATAACAATATTTTTAAAAAAGATTTAAAAATCATTTAGTTTTCCTTTAAGGAGGGAAGGTTGGAAATTGCAATATTTTTACGTCATTGAAAAAAGGTATTTACCGCAAACCTTTTCGTGACAATGAAAATAAAGTTAAAACTCAAGGTTGTCGTAAGGTTACATGCTTTCTGGGTTGTGTTTACAATACTAAAAGTGTTAACACTAACGTAAGATGGTGCACAGCTTGCAACACGAACAAACAGTAATAAACAAATGGAAAGAGGCCAAATCAAGACTGCCAAAAAAGCGAGTTATTCAAAATCTAGCAACCATATCACCTTTTTTAATAATAAATAACAAAATAACTAAAACAAATTTTCACTCCAAACTCCCCAGAATTACATAATAACATTAATATCTTATGAAATACGGCAGATTTGAGCTCAGAAATTATCTAATTTATTTCTTTTATTGAAAACAAAATTATCCGTTTGAAAACATCGCCTTTCAGAATAACATGTAGTAAGCAGCTGCAAACNAGATTATTAATTAATTTATTTTTTTGATGAATGACTACATTTATAAACACAATCTGTTACATTTATTTTGTCATATTAAAAATCAAGAGAAAAAAAAACACAATTTTAAATTAAAATTATGGTTTGCTAATTGAAACTTAAATTTAATAGTTAAAGAGTCTGACCAAGCCAAATTTGCTACTGCTTAGGGTACCTTCACAAATTCAACTTTAGGAAAAATGATAGTTTCACAAAATACTTTTTTTTTAAATTTTATTTTTGTGTTTTGTTAGAAACGAATAAATCCATATTTTTGTGTTGATTTTCTAATGTTATTTCACAAATTATGTCTAAACTTTCACAAAATAAATACCTCTCAGAAAAAACTAGACAGACCCCTTTCATTAAATTCTCTATTTCATCTAGTCTTCAGATTTCAATTATGCATTTGTTTCAAAGTGGTTGCTATGCATTCAAAGCTATGTTTTATAATGAAAAATTATATTAGTAAGTTAGAGCTTCTAAAATATTGTTATAATATTGCTTTCATATTAATTTAATTTTGATTAAACATTTATAAAGTATTTTTAATCATAAACTAAAGTTCTTACAATGTGTTTGAATAAAAATCAAAAAAATCTGATTTAAATCAAAAAAATCAGGAACTCTGGATGAAAATAATTTTTGTTCAGAGCACCAATTTTGAGATAAAAATTATCATATTTGCCACCAACATGACTAAATATGCATGCGGCCCTTCGTTAGTTAACCTGCTGTGCAAGTGGCCCTTCACTCAAAAAGATTGTGCACTCCTAAACAGGGTTGGCAAGATTTTGCTGCAGGTGGAAAAAACCATGGTAAATAGCGGTAAAAACCATCCTGGCAAAAACAGGTTTTTGCCAAGCAAATTGGCAAAAAGTGGCAAAAACCTATATTTTCCAAGATGAGAGGACAAAAACACATTTTTGGTACAAAATTATTCCTAAAATTGAAATATATACTATAAATATAAATAATTACAAAAAAATTAACAAAATTATTATTTCATAATTAAATCATAATGTTATAATATATCATTTTAGAAGTTTAAAACATTATTGATTCGAAAATTTGCGATTATTCTCTTTTTTCCAGTGAAATGAACTTATTTTAAGTTAATATAACTGTAATTCAAAGCATAAAATATCTATCAAGATATGTAGTTAATTATTGTACAAATAATAATTTTTTCTAATATAGCAATAATAATATTTATTTATTTGTAAAAAAACATTTATTTAAGGATTCTAAAATGAAAAGAGGTCAAAACCTTTCAATGTTTTAAAAATTATTGCTTTTATATTAATTATTAATATGTTAAAAATAATTTTTTCATGTAATGTATCAAAATTATTATTCCTTATGATTGATTTTAATTTGTTTCAAGTATTTTGTAATAAAATTTAATCAGCAATTTAGATAATTTGGTTTTTGCCGGTTTTTACCAGGTTTTTGCCACTGTCCTGGCAAAAACCCCTTTTTGCCGGCAAAAACTCCAACCCTGCTCCTAAAGTAGATCATTAGTTGTTCAAAATGATAATCCTTTCTTTCGATTTATAACTGCATTTATAACCTTAGATTTCAGTGAAATTTGTTTCTTGTTCATTGTTGTTACATTGGCATTCATTTGTGTCGTTAATTGTGTATGAATAAGTATTGTTTCTATTTTTATCATTTTTCAATATCTGTATTTTAAATATTCTATTCCAGGTGTAAAAGGAGTTCAAGTAGAAGAGCTCTACAGCCTGGATGCTGAGAGTTTTGAAAATATTAAGTTTGTATATTCAATTTCTATTTTTGCAAGTTTTTTTTTTTATTTCTTGAAAGTTTACGGTCAAGGATAAAAAATAATATCTTTAATTTGAAATTAAGTTTTAAATTTAATGTTACATAAACTATATGGCTGAAATAACTTAATCTTTTTAAAAACAGACACATATTTGAAAAGTATTTAAATTCTGAAAAAGTTATTTTTTTTTTGTGAAAAGAAATTATTTTATTGGTTTTAATTATCAAATATTAAGATCAATACAAACTTTAAAAAAAAAACTTTTTTTACCTAAATGGGAGAAAAAAATTTGAAATTATTATTTTTTTTAACTATTTTGGTTATGTAGAACTAAACTTAATGGCTCTCTTTATTCTCTTAAACTAATTGTGCATAAAGTCTGAAGAGATCATTTCACTCTAAACTTACCCTGAGACTCAATGGTGATCCCCCTGTTGCAAATTTTTCTGTTTTTTTTTTGTGATAAACTACCATAGCAGTTTGCAAGATATTGTTAATGATTGTAGTGTACCACTGCAAAAATGTAATCCCCATTCACTAGTATATAAGACGTGTTAATTCGATTCTCTGTTGGGGTACCTTTTCATAGATGAAGGTCGACATTGTCAATAGCTACCGTCCCCACACGGGTGACCCGTTCGGGACGTGAACACGCCTACCTTGGCCGAAACTCCCTTTCCGGTTTGAACATGTCTATCTCATCAGTAACTCCCACTTTGATCTGAACATGCCACACACACACATGGTCCACATTAAACAGTTGACTCGCTACTCGTGTCTTCGACATTATCCACCTCCTTCCGCTGTCGCTACTCTGTCTCGACTGCTAATGACAACACGGGAGCAGCCTTGACCGTGAACTCGATACTGTTCTCACAACCAGCAAAAAGTACGGTGATCTTAATACAGCTCTCCTGGCTTCTCACAAAACAGCACTGAATAGTGGTATCCGCTCATCGAATTCTATCGCAAATATAATTTTGGTGGGGGAGTACTGTAGTGTATCTACCACTACAAAAATGTAATTCCAATTCACTAGTATATAAGACGTGTTAACTCGATTCTATGGTGGGGTAGCTTTTGAAAGATGAAGGTTGGAGTTGTCGATATCTATTACCTCTACAATGATAATAATTATATGTGCTACTAATTTATTTATGATAACAGAAACACTTTGAATTATAAATAACTCACCACATATAGAATAAAACTATAAATAACAATTATTGTCATTATAACTTTATATTTTTGTTTGAATGATTAAAAGGAGATGAACCTTCGGGAGTTCACTCTTATTTCTGTATGTTGTTTTCTACTTCAATGAATATGCTAACTAATGTCATTATTAATTTTAGACCTGTACATGGATTAATATTTTTGTTCAAATGGTTCCAAGGAGATGAACCATCAGGATCTGTTGTTCAAGATAACAGGCTTGAAAAAATATTCTTTGCTAAACAGGTATTTTATTTCTTACATTCAGAAGTGTATATTTACATCATTAATCAGAGATTTCTTCCACATGAGAGAAAATGGAAAAAATATGTTTCTTCCACTTTTTTATCATTAATCGGACATTTCTTCCACACTAGAAAAAATAGAAGAAATATGTTTCTTTCATTTTTAATCATTAATCAGAGATTTCTTCCACACTAGAAAAAGTGGAAGAAATATGTTTCTTCCTTTTTTTCATCATTTATTATCATTATTTTAAGAGATGACTGCTATTTATAACTGTCAGAAAACTGATTGTTAAAAAATAAAATTAAGAAAATTTAAAACAGCAGACTTAATTCACTAAAATAATGATCGTTTTTATTTTAAATGTCATTCATTTGCATTTTTCCACAGTCATGTGGCTCCTCCTTTTTTTACTAAAACTTAGATTTTATACTTCAGTTTAAGGAATGTAATGGTTACTCATCTTTTAATTAATCATTTACTGGCCTTCATATATGTCTAAAACTTAGAGAAGTAATTAATGAAATCGGTCAACAAATGTCGATCGAAGGTTTGCCTAAATAATTTCTCTGAGTTGCATTAAATTAAAAATGGCCACATCTGGAAATGCCTCTCATTGTGAATGCTAAAATGTGATAGTTTAGGCACACCTCCCAGGGGTGTGTGCTCATGGCTTTAGGGTCGAAACATCGAGGTATTTTACCATAGTTGGTAAAATCATGTTTTGTTTTTTTTTAAATATCTATCAAACATTGGCTTTTTATCAGATTATTTTTATAATTGCTTTTGTGTTCAATGATCGAAATTCTGACAAAATATATAAATTATATGTGACATACTGTAACTTAAATTTTTAATACCACTCATAGTAAAAAAGGTTAATATTATTATGCAATAATTGCAAACTAATTACTGAATAAATGAAGTCAGTTATTTTTTTTTATCAAACTGAAAGTATTAATTAATTATAATGAAATATGACTAAATTGTCCAATTAAAAGTAAATTAATTTAGATCTGAAAACATTTTATTATTCTTGACAGAACAAGTTTTCTTTAATTTAGAATTGGATACCCAAACTGCAGATTTCATTATTTCTGGAATTATTTGTATTGATATAAATGTGTATAAAATTAAATGGGTGTAATATTTGTTGGTAATAAGACAGCATGTTATTTTACGTATGAAAATTATATCAAATGAATAATGAAAAAATATAATTTGGAAGATACATTCTCATCTACATTTCATACATTCTTATCTTCAAAAAAATAATATTTTGTTTTTTAATTTATTCCTTAATTCTATAAATGAAACATTTATTATCCATGAGATTTATTATCTGCAGTTTATTATCACAGCTTTAAGGTAATAGAATACCTGCAAAGACAAAATTTTGAAGTTTTTAATTATTTAGATTTATATATGTTTTAAACACCAAAACATTCTATAAATAGAAAAAGAAATGTGTCAGAAAACTGGCCAAAAAAGACTAGAAATTGAACTTTTTTAGAAAATCACATATCTTTGTTCTTTATTAAACTTTCATTATTCTTGCTTTCAGGGGTCTGTCTAGGTTTTTCTGAGAGGTACCTATTTTGTGAAAATTTAGACATTATTTGTGAAAATTAAAAATTATATTGAAAAATCAACACAAAAATATGGATTTATTGTTTCCTACGGGATACAAAAATAAAACTTTTTTTTGTGAAATTTTCCTAAAGTTGAATTTCTGAAGGTACCGTTAAACGGTAGTAAATTTGACCTGGACAGACCACTGGCTTTATTCATTCATAACTATTAAACTTTATTATTATTAATTAATTATTCACTCATGAAAATTCAACTTAGAGAATGAACTAAGAATTAGATATAATATTTAGATATTTTACCTCAAATATAAAAACTTATTCGGTAGAAAAAACCAAAAGTTAAAATTAATTATTTTTATCTTGGCTGTAAAACAAAAATAATAATCGTTTAATCCGTTAGTCTGTAGTCTGTCCCCAAGACATTGTGTATAGAAAATATTCATTCAAAATTTTAAGTATTTTGAACGAAAATATTTCAAGAGATTTAATTTAGAATGAAGGAAAATAATAAAAAAAATTAGTTATGAGAATAATGTAAAAAAAAAGAAGATGTTATTAATTTAATAACTAATATGGATGTTTTTTTTTTAAATCATCATAACACCTGTCCTTAATTAACGCAGAAACAAAACTCAAATGGTGTTTGAAAGAGAAAGGTTTATAATTTTATTTTTATATAAAAGGGAATATATTTTGGTCTAAGTCTGCTTAATAAGTATATACTTACTAGACAATTCAGTACTGTATAAATAATAGTTTTTAAATAAATCTATGATTTTTTAAGACAATTATGTGATTCAAACCAATGATTTTATTTAATTAAATATTTTTAAATTATGCCAACCCTGCTTCAGCTATAGTTGAAGTTTTTAATGCAATTAATTTTAAAGTTCCATGCTGTTATTTTAAAATAACAGCATGGTATTAAAACAATATAATAACAGCAAATATATATCACTCCTGATATAAAAGAACATTGACTGAAAAGTTCGGGGCTAACCATGGGAAGTTTATGTGGTTTTCTTCGCCATGTAACGCATATGCGGGTTAATTCCATCAAAAAGTCCTCCACGAAAGCACATTTCTCTCAATACTTGATTCAGGAGTTCCATTGTCTTCTGGATTGGGTTACAAGGCTACGGAGTAGAACATTAGTAGTCGTAAACCAAAAAACGGGTCGGCCGTTCGATGACGTTTATAAATATTATAAATATCTGTAGTAAGCAAAATTACATTGTCAAATGGTACCGATGATCGACTTCTGTACGAATGCTTAAAAAAACATTTTTTTTTTTCACTAGGACTTGAATGGCAAGCTTGTTGAGAAAACATATGTTTAAATAAGATCAATCAAAATTTTTTCAAGTTCGAGGCAAGGATTGCTAACAGCCCCTTATTGACCCTGGATTTGTGAATATTGGTCCAATGATGGCTCAAGTCATTTTGCTGCAAGAAAAACTTTAAGATAAAAATTTTAATAAATTTTATTATATAAGACATAACTTGAAAAACCAAATTTTATATAATTATTCCAATATATATAAAATTCAACGCAACATAAATTGTTATCACAATCCAAAGCTTTATTCCATCTCTACTTTTAAGTAATTTTATTCATTATATTTTCAGGTTATCAATAATGCTTGTGCCACGCAAGCTATTCTCAGTGTATTATTGAATTGCTGCCATCCTGACGTATCCCTTGGCAATACACTGTCTTCTTTCAAAGATTTCTGTCAGACGTTTGATGCCACTGTAAGTTTCATTTAAAAAAGTGATTTTTTAATAAATTCCATTGCACATCAATCAAAATAAAATTAATCGAAAAAAAACATTTCCTAGTTAAAGGGTTGACAGGATCCCTCTGGCGGAATTTTTTAGGGATTTCTGTGACAAAACTCTCTGTCACTAGTAGCTTTTTTCAAGGTACTTTTAATAATAACAAACATATATGTTGCTAATTCAAAATAACAAAAGTGCTGTGTTTACAAAAGAAATATATATAATTGTTTTTAATTGAACATGTAATAATTTTTTATTCTAATATTATGGGTGATATTTTCCCATTTTGTTAGGGGGGACACGCAAATTATTTCCTTCTTCGAATTTTGTAAATAATTATCTCAGTAAAATAAAATAATTAAAAATTATGAAAAAGTAATTAAAAGTCATAGTTTCGGATAATAATTGCCGGAAAAAAAGAGCAACGATGAAATCACACGAATCACTCAAATGCGTGTTTCATTTTGAAACTAGGTTGTTGTAATATCGGACTTAAAAACTAAGGAGAAATCAATAACTGCCGAAAATACAATTGAAACATTAAATCAATTTACGATTCTATCGCCGTAAATTGAGCGTGTCAGGAAGTGTTTATTTAAATGCATGATTAAAATATTACGTGTTAATTTCTGTAGAAAAGAAAAGTAATTTTATTTTTTTCGAAAGAAAAGTCTTTCTGCAGGAAGTCTAACATTCTGCGACGATGTCGCCTAGTCGGTGCAATGGGGGTAATACCTTGATATTTTATTTCTGAAACGAAAAACTTAATTTGAATCAACTGATTTTTTTTATTTGAAATTCCTTAATTTTACTGCAAAAGTATTTTTATGTGGACAATTTTAAATATATTCTTTATGTTTTGGTTTTTTTTACACTGCGATTTCAATGATATTGAAAGTTTTACCCAGGAGAAATAATGAGAGATGATAGTGCATATAAATTATAATTTAATGTTCAAAGTTGATTAAAAAAAAGACTAAATGTAAGTTAAAGTGTTATGAAACTTCTAAATGATGACTTTTCTTTTGCTGCTTGTAAAATAATTTGCTATTTAATAAACATGTTTCAATGATGCCAATTTAGTTTACATTCATTTAAATACAATTGCATTAGAGAACCAATTATCTGGGATGCTCAGGTATTCAGCAGATGCCTGGATCGGCTTAAAGTGTTGTTAATCGATGTTTTATGAAAAACAAATCACAAAAAATAGCACATTTTAAAATAAGAAGAAAAAAAATTAGCTTTCCCTAAATTTAAAAAAAAAAATTTAGAATAATAACTTTTAAAAGAATAAAGACACCTTTTTTGAGCCCAAATCACAAGAAAAAGAGAGTAAAAATAAGTAAAAAAATAATAGTTCTCCTAAATTTAAAAAGAAAAATTTAGAACAATAACTTTTAAAAGAATAAAAACATTCACTTATTTATTTTTTGAAGATTAATTCAAGTCACCAAATTAACTAACATAAAACAAAACCAATGATTAAAAAATGCAATATATTTCATACCTAATTATAGGAAAAAAAGAAAATGAAAGGAAAACTTATACAAAAACAATTACGTAATGCTAATACGGAATCATTAATGCTTAAGGGTTATGTTTTTACCGGCTGAACAAACTTACAATAAGATGTTTAACACCAATCCATTTCTACGTAACCCGTCTGGTGGTGCCATCTTGTGATGAACAGTGGGAACTTATTTGTACATCCAATAAAAAAAATAAAAAAATCAATTACCAAATAGAAACAATAGATTCAAAAAGCACTAACATTAATGTTGAAACCCAGAATATTTTAATATTAACTGAATTAAAAGAAGAAGAAAAACTTGATCTTAAAATTTATGAATAAAAGAAAACTAATTTATTGAGTATGAAATAATTGTGAAAAGAAAAAATTTAACATTCCTATCTGATTTCATATCTGACCATAATTACCACTCTTCAAAATAGATTTTTATAAAATATATAAATAGATTTATAGTCAATACTTGTATAGCATTGAAAAAGATCTTATTATATTCCCAAAGTATTTAGGCCCTCGACATAATAATATATCTTTCTACAACACAATATTTATTGGGTCCTGTAACTAAAATAAAATTTTGTTTGTTGACCTAGGTAGGAATTGACTTTAAAAATGTTTTTTATGTATTATTTGTTGCTTAGGTTTGTTCCGTATCAACTCCATTTAAGAGTTTTGAACTCGGTATTACTGTGTGAGTGTTATGACCCTCTAGGACAGGGATGGCGAACCAATGGCACACGTGCCATTTATGGCACCCGACACAATATTTTGGGCACGCCACCGATCACATTTGTTATTACACTATGAATTGTTATTACTCAAACGCTATTACACTATGAAGCATATGTGACAATTAAATTAAAATTCACAAAAAACACGCAAAATAATAAACAATTATTAATGAAAAAAATTAACAATTAATGCTAAAAAAGCAATTAATAACCATAAAAAACAAGCTAAAAATAAATAACTAACAAAAAAAATAAACAGTCCATCTTACAACCTAATATAAGTTATTTGTCATCTAATCTGCAACAACAGGAGTCACACTGATGTTACTTTAAGTTGAATTACGCGTATAACTGAGACATTGCAAAATATATATTTTTTTTCCCTGTAATGAAAGAGTTTTGAGTTGATAGTATTTAGTATTATTATTTTCCCAATAATCATTATTTGACGGCACGTCTATGACCTCATTAAACAATTTTTTGGAAAAAATGGCATGTTGGTGTGTAAAGGTTCGCCACCCCTGCTCTAGGACAATTTAAACTATGCACTATTCAATTATATGTTATATTCAAATGATTAAGTTTATATTCATAATATGGTACATGTCAAGAGTCATGGCTACTGAATATGTTGGTCATCCACCAAACTAAATGATTTATTTTAATATGTTTTTGTGTTATTTTCTTTGGTCGTTTCATATTTTATGTTTTAAGAGTTTCATATTTAACTTTTAAAATAGTACACCTTCTATAAATTGTTTAAAAATCAATGCTTTTATTTACTTTCATTTCATAAAGTGTGCTGCATTTAAATTATGATTAACCCTCCCTGTACGGCTCAGGTTTTACACTTTCTGGTCCTGAAATACGAGGCGATTTTCGTGTATTTTCTTTATCTACATATTTTAAAATTCGCATTTTCATCATGTGTTTTGAAATAATAAAAGAATTTTAATAGCTTTTAGGTTTTCAAAAAAAGTGTAATACAGCACCCACGGTTTCAGCAGACAGGGTTTATAAGTGAAAAAATGTGTGCAATATTTTCATTTTCAGCAAAATTTTGTAATGAAACAGAAAAAATGAAATGAAAGCCCAGATTTATGGAATACTCCAAATCACTATCTTCATAATCAAGATTTTTTTGTTTTGTTTTGTTATTCTCACATATAACTCCCCTGACACTTGGCAAATCCATATCTTTCATAAATGCTTATCTCACAAAAGAAAAACAAAAAGCATGAATACTCACAAATATGCAGGAAAAAAATCCCTGAACCCTATAGTGCCATCTACCGGCAAAAATAAACATCAAATGATAGCAGGATCAGTATTGAAATAAGGCGGGGGGGAAATTTCGCCCACAGTATTCACGTGACTGTAGTTGGGGGACAAAACTGACCCGCTGGCAAAATTTTTTCGAGCTTTCTGCTACAATTCTTTTTAGTTCTAATACCTTTTCTGAGAGACATATTTAATAGTAACAAATATATATGTTGCTAATTTATTTTAAAGTACTGGAAGCACTTTCTGTTTATAACAAAAAGCCTTTATGTATAGAACAGAACAGCATATATATTTTTTTTCCAATTGTAAATGTAAGAATTTTTTTAAAAATCTAAATGTGAAAGAATACATATTCTAATATTATTAGCAATATTCTCATGTTCTGAAAAATATTTGTATGGTCAACCTTTAAATTTTTGATGTCTGGAAATTACTTTTTTATAATATCAATCCGAAATCTGAAAACCCTATCATTACGTCATTTTTTTATTCTTTAAAGTGGAAAAGAAAAGGCATAAGCATTTTTATTCCACTTCCGGTTTGAGAAAAGCATTTTGTGAATATAATTCTGCAGAAAGGGTAGAAAAAGTTCTGTAAAAAAATATTTCAAACAATTCTGCAGATAAAAAAAACTCCAACTTCTTCGCTTCCCAAATGAAAAATCTTTCTGCAGGCACTCTGTAATGTTTTGCAACAATGTCGCCATGATTCTGCCACAGGGGAAACTGATACCCCACGCAAATCGCAAGAGCCGTATGGGGAGGGTTAATAAATAATTGTACAATAAAATATTTAAATAGTTGTGAATAAAGAATATCTCTTTCTTTTCAGATGAAGGGTCTGACCCTCAGCAATTCTGATGTCATTCGTGAAGTTCACAATAGTTTTGCTAGGTACTTATTTTTATTTTCAAGTATTCCATATATAAAACTGTAATATGGATGGTAGGTAAACACATGGTGCATAGCGTTTTTAAAAAGTGCTTAGAGGTGTTTATTTTCATTTTTTAAAAGCCCTTAGCGGTGCTTTTTTTATTAGGTGTTTTTAAAAAGTTAATGTTATTCTCATGAAACAGAGTCCCAGACCCCCATCTTGGAATAGATTCTTATAGATTTGAAACAGTAATGAGTTTTATTTACTTAGGATCAATTATTGCAATTGGCAACAGAATGACTCCTGAAATAAAAAACCGAAATCTGGGTTTCTTTCCAGGAAAACAAAATTCTTAATCTAAGAAACTCTTGTCTGGCCAGTCTTGACATACGCTTCTGAAGCTTGGACAATGATAAAACTGGAGGAGAATTGTATCACAATATTTGAGAGAAAGATTTTGCAGAGTATACTTGGTGGTGTAAATGAAAACAATAACTGGAGAAGGAGATTTAACTTTGAACTGTACAAGATTTATAAGCAACCCGATATTCTTAAATACATAAAAATAAATAGAATGAATTGGATGGCCTGCGTGATTCCCCACTGGAGCAAGAAAATGGGGAAGGCCACTGTTGAGATGGGCTGACTTGGTGGAGTGTGATTTTGTTGCAATTAATGAAAAGAATTGGAGATCAAAAATAAATCGGAAGTCATTTTGGACAAGTATTCAGAGGAAGGAATTGACCCACATTGGGCTGTCTATCCAACTATGGTGAACATGATGTTTTTATAAAGTGCTTAATTTCCCCTTTTTGAATATGAGATTTTTTTTCTTTAGCAAGTCATTTTTCCCCACGTATTATGCAAAAGCGTGCTTATTACGTTGTTCTACCCAAGGTTTTCACGAATCACGAAATCACAATCTTTATCAGGGTACCGTCGGTCCATAGCGCATGAAAGCACCAATCATTTTACATGTTTGATGAAATCCTTGCTGGTCCGCAGGCGCTTCTACTGAGCTGGGTTCGGTGAGAGCAGTCTCTTGTGCAACTCTGCTGCATTTTGCGAGATATTCTCAATTTCAAGCTTCATTTCCCACCCTCTAAAATGGAACTGAAAAATCTCTTGATCATTTTTTAATGGTTAATATAATCAAGAAAAGAGTTCTTTATGTCAGACACTACTTATTTTATCATGTTCATGTTAAGTCTTCAAAAATTATTTTGCATTTTGTTAATACATATAGTGCTTAGTACTTAAAAGGTGCTTATTTTTTGTTGAAAGATTTGACTACCCACCCTGTCAAGGAAGTGTTGATTCACCCCATACTTAATATTTCCATTTAGTCCGAAAAAGCTGGAATTTGGATTTCAGGGTTCCTACATTGTCAGGGAAACCTGAAAGTGTCAGATAAAAAAGTAATTGATCCTGGAAAAATCTTGTGACAAACCTGAAAAATGACCCATTACAAAATCAGTAGTAAGACTAAGTAACCAATGATTTTGTGTTAATTAAATTGAGAGTTTTTACCAATTGTTTTCTTAGGTTTTTACCTCTGGTTTTTATGACTGCATGTTTAAATTTGTTAAGTTAAAACTATGTTAAATACTTTTAAAATTGAAATTATTTTGAGTAAAAAAATGTAAATAAGCACCGAGTTCCATGATAGTACTTAGACTGATTTCGAAAGGTACTTAGATTGAATTTTGTTTTTGGATAAAATTGAAAAGAATGTGTCTTAGAAACTTAAGTTCTCCAGCAAGGCTGCATCCAGATATAGATTTGAATGATAATAAATTTAAAGTTTTAAATACAGAATATCAGTTCTTTTTTAAATTCTCTATAACAGCTGTGGTGGCTCAGTGTTTGCCTTCCAATGAGGTTAGAGACCATATTCTCAGTGGTTGACGGATCATTGGCTAGAGTCCCCTTGCCTCAGGCCAACTCTGGGAGGTTTACCTCTCCATCTAAAGCAAATGTGGGTTAGTTCCATGAAAACGTTCTCCACGAAGGCAAAATTTCTCCCAATCCAGGTGTTCCCTTGTCTTCTGGATTGGATTCAAAATTACAGGGCTCCAGAGTTGAACATTAGTAATCCCAAATCCAAAAAATTGGGTTGGCTCTTCAGCGACGGTTATTAAATAAAATAGGTTGCATGAAAATGTATATCATCAAACATCAATACCTTTAAAAACCATTAAAAGAGAAATCTTGAGCACAACATTATTTGCTCATGTCAGAAAAAATTTTAGGTTACAAAATCTGCCAAAATTTATCGACAGACCTCTAATCCTTTTTAGTACCGAAGAATCTTTCACCTCTATTTTTTTCTTTTTAAATTGTTCTAATGATGAAATGTAAAAAAAAAATTCCAACATTATTGAGTACATACTATGTAATAATTATTATATTGTTAAATGTTATTGGATAATAAATATACTTTCAATAAATTATTATGTTTTCAAAGCAATGGCTAATTTATATAAATACTAAAAGAGTACCTCTAAGAATTTATGTTTAAGGGCCTCAAAGTTGCAACACTGCTTAATATAATTACAGATTTCTGAACTGTTAAAAACAAATCGTATCTCTTGAAATCTACAGAATCGTAGAGTTCTATGGAAAGCAATTGCTGTATTATAAATGACTTTTTATTCATTCATGCTTAAATATTGATTTGATTGCAGGCAACAAATGTTTGAATTTGATGCTCGTCAGCCTAATAAAGACGATGACGTATTCCATTTTATTGGCTATGTTCCAATAGAAAATAGGTTGTATGAACTAGATGGATTAAAAGATGGGCCGATTGATCTAGGTAAATGTCAAATGAATTTATAGTTAGTAATATTCTGATCAGAGTGCACCTAGCAGACTTAAATCGAATGAAAAACTTTCTGCAAGCAATTTATTGACTCTTCTTTCAACCCTCTGTTTGCTACCTAATTTGTTCGAAAATCACTGATTTTCAAACAAATTAGGTCGTTTTAAATTACAAAAAACGCATGATTTTCACAATTTTCTCTGCAATATTTATCAGAAACTAGTTATTTTATCATAATTATGTAAAGTTTTTGAAAATATTTTGAATTGTATTGATTTTATGTTTATAAATTAAGAACTTTAAACGATAGAAAGAAATATTTTTTATTACTGCACAGTTCCTAATTATGAATTTTTTTGGGGGGAACATGATTACAAATATTTCATGAGTGTTTAAAAAGTACTTAAAAGGTGCTTATTTTTTGTTGAAAAGCCTGGCAATGCACCCTGTTTTATTATTCACTAACATACCAGATTACTGTTCAGTAAAAAAAAGGAACTAAAATATGAACTATGATGCAGCAAAATGCTAAAATGTCAGCTAATGTGACAAAAACAATTGCTCATCTCATTGAAATGGCCCAAAATCACTCACAGCCATTTTCCAGCTGTGATTTACCAGAATAAACATTTTTTCAAAAATTGTGTTTCTTTTTATTGGTTATTTTTAATAAAACTGTAAGATTTGTTCAAAGTAATAATAAAAGCATATTTCATTTCAAAAGTTAGGAAATTGATGATTCCAGGTAGTTGATTTTTCTTAAGATGTTCTTTGAAGATCAAACTAACGAGTTTCGAAAAAAAAAACATTGTTTCTAATATCCTTGTAATTAACAATAGCGTTATGGCCCTTTCATATTATCCTAGTTATTGAAAAAGAAAATAACAGCTTTTTTTCAGTCTAGCTGAAATCTGGCAAACCTGATTTTAATCTGTTTTCAGGTTTTTAAAAATGGAATATCGGAATCTATGTCGTATTTTAACTTTAGAAAAAATGAGTGACAATGATAACGCTTAGTAAAGTAACAATAGAATTGTTAATAATCAAATCCATCAAAAATTCATTATTTAAAGGTGACATTTGGGTAATCATAATAAAACATCAAGATTTTAAAAACATGAAAATTTGTATTAAAAAAAATTGCTACAGAGATATTGAAATGGGATTTGGAATGACGGTTTTATTCTTTTAAATTAGGTTGACGCATTTGGTGACAAATGTTTAATATTTTGGTAGCCATTTTCTATGTAATGATGGCTAAACTCAGAGTTAGGCAAAAATGTAATCGATTACATTTTTCAATTATTTGTAATCATGCTTACAAGGTAACATAATTTTGATCACAGCTGTAATTGTGATTACCATAGTCGATTATTGCACATGCATACGCAATTATTAGCTATATAAATACTTACATGTGATTTATACTTACAATATATGTGTATGGTATAGATGTGTAACTAAAATGTCTGGAGACATGCATTTATCTACATCTGCATTAGTTATATACATATGTGCATACATGTAATCTACTCTGATGTAATCAAACATTATGATTACCTGTAATTGATTATATAGCTGTAATTATCTATAATCAATTACAGTTGTAATCGATTACTGCAGTGATTCTCAACCTTTTTTTGTGGCGGCACACTTTTAACGATTTCGAAATTTGACGGCACACAATGAAAAAAATTAGTTTAAAAGTTGCTTAATTACCTATTTTACACTGTGTTGAATAGTTTGTGATAATAATTTTGAATGTGAAATAAAATAATATGTACTACAAAAGCACATTTATTAAGGGATTAATTATTTCTTTTGACCAATTTTTTATTAGTTAGGTAACAGTTATTTATTTTTTGCTAGTTATTAATTGTTAGCTTGTTTTCTATAATTATTAATTGTTATTTTTTTGTGATTTCCTGTTAACTGGTTTTTTTGCTAATCATTAATTGTTAGCTTAATTTTTGTCAGGTATCCTTTGTTAATTTGGTTTTATATATTTGTTTTTTTAGTTATCCTTTGTTAATTTGTTTATTAATTGCATAGCTTACTTTAATGATAAGTTCTTACAACATTTTTTAAAATTGTGCTTCATATACAATTTAAACACTTCCATCTTATTTTAACTTTGTCAGTGACAAGACAATCGCCGACAAAAATGTTCACGTGGTTAAAGCGTGGTGAAATTATAAAAAATATATATTATATATGCACTTTTCTTTAATTTAAACTTTACTCATAATAAAAAATGTATTATAATTTTTATTGTATCATTTCTAATATTTGGGGGCACATATTAAAAATTTGACGGCACACAAAGTGCCGCGGCACAGAGGTTGAGAATCACTGGATTACTGTAATCGACTCCCAACTCTGGCTAAACTAAAGCTCAAATGATCTATGTTATATAACAGCAATAAGTTACATATGTAATCAATGTTTTAAAATTCTCAATTTTAAACTTCTCAAAACTTAATGGAGCATTGTTAGTTTAAAAAAAAAGTCTTGTATATTCCTGATTATTATGATTTTTTGTTTGATTATTATGACTTTTGTTATTTAAACAGGTCCGATTTCTGGTGACTGGTTGGATACTGTTAGGCCTGTCATTGAAAAACGAATTCAAAAGTAATTAGATATTTTTTTATTATGCATTCATTTTTAATATTAGTTGAAATAATGACCCTTACAGTTTGGATGAAAACAAATTCTAGGTCATTTTATCGTGTGAACACTAAAATACTATAATTATTAACTCGTAGCTGAAAAAAAAATACAGATTTTAAACAAAGACAGATTGCTTTACTAAGAATTTAATAATTAACAGAAAAATTTGTAATAATGCAGATTTTTTTCTTTTGTGTAATTTTCGTAATCTTTTCTTTTGATTTTTTTCCTTTAAAATAGAAGGAAAGTACCTTAAAAATAATATTCTGATTCAGGGCCAAGATAACTGCCTAAAGAAACTTTCTAGATCTTCAATCCAAGGAACTCAAAACCATCTAAGATATAAACAATCAACTTGAGACCATGATAGCCTGGTTGGTAGGGCACTGGGGCCATGTTCAAGAGTTCGTGGCTTTGATCCCCGCCGGCCGAAAATTCCCTGTGTAGGGAATGGTATTAGTAGTAAATGGTGACTGATGCATGATAAATATGTTGAGTCGACAAGTCCTCTGTGTTCCCATAACAAATCAATACCTCTGGGGGTACTGATCCAGGAGTCACCTTGTCTTCTGTATTGGTTTAAAATGACAAGGCTACGGAGTTGAACATTAGTTGTCGTAAACCCAAAATTGGGTCGGATGTTCAACGACGGATAAAATAAAATAAAAACAATCAACTTCTCTCTTAAGGAAAGCATTAAAAAGGTTGCACAAGAGGACTGACATGGGTGAATTTAAACAAAACGATGCTTTGAGACACAGATTGTGAATAACCATAAATTAGGACCACCTATATCTTAGGATAGAGGTTCACGACCTTTTTGAGTGAAGGGTCGCACGCATATTTAGTCATTTTGGTGGCAAATATGATAACTCTTATATAAACATTGGTGTTCTAAGCACTAAATATTTTTATCAGTGAACTTAGTAACATATTTGCAGAAAATTAAATACTTTTAATTATTTGAATTTATTTAAAACCGAAAGAGAAGTGATATATTTTTTAAAAAACTTTTTCCATTTTTCACAGTAATTAATTTATGAAATATATATGTACATAAATATTGAGTGAGTGGGGATATAAATTCTAACCAAAAGAAGCTTATATAATGAAAGTGCAAAAAATATGTGCATTTTATAGAGTAATATAAACTTGAAATAAATATTTTATGAAATAAAATTTAAAATGTTTAAACAAAAACCAAATTAAAAGAATTTTTTTTTATTGTGTTCAAAAAATCCCGTGGGCTGCACATCGACAGTCGACGGGTCGCGCATGGCCTGCGAGCCACAGGTTGTGCACTCCAATCTTAGGATAAGAATTTAGGAAATCCTATCCTTTCATTCAAAGAGGTGTTTATTGTGCGGTAACATCAATAGGTTTGAATAATTTTTTTCAAAATTTTCTAAATTTAATGAAATATCTATATTAGGATGAACATTCTAGTGGATATTAAAATAACTTAATGAAGCAGTCCTTATAATTGCTGTATATCGAAATGTAACCATTTCAAACCTCACAACTTTGAGCTATAACAAAAATCAAATTTAAAGTGGAAATGTGTCTCAATTTTTTGTATTAAAACGAATGTTTCAGATATGAATATTAAAAGAGGGATGCGAATAATGATGACTTCAAATTTACCCTCAATATTTCTGAAATGTCAAATAATCTTGCACATTCTGATCGCTGTTATGTATTTCATTATATAACTGGTATTGAACAGTTGACCCTGTTTTTAGTTTAAGACTATCATTGTTTGATTTCATAGCCTTGTGGTTTTGAGCTCAACCCAGAAGACAGTGGAACTCCTGAACCAAGCATTGGGACTAACTAGCTTTTACGGAGGACTTTCTGATGGACATAGCCTACATTTCTGTGACGTGGAGATAAAAAACCTTCAACAGTTGGTGTCCAATGATTCTAAGTACTGCGATGGATTTTTTTACATCAGCACTCTGGGAGCAGAATTTATATTAATCAGACAGTGCTGAAATTCGAACCTGGGACACCTCATTGGCAATTGCTTCAGTGGCAGACGGATCATGGATTAGAGTCCCCTTGCTGTCAGGCTAACCGGGGGAGGTTTTCCTTTCCATGTAAAGCAAATGCGGGTTAGTTCCATCAAAAAGTCTTCCACGAAGGCAAATTTCACCCAATACTTGATCCAGCAGTTATCTTGTCTTCTAAATTGGGTTCAAGACGACAAATCTACAGAATTGAACGCCAGTTAGCCGTAGACCCTAAAAATTGGGTCGGCTGTTCGCCAACGGTTATAAAATAAAATAAAAATATTTTTTCAAATTTGTTATGACTGTTTTACATGTGTGTGTTATATTTTGCAGGTATAATGAGGGAGAGATTCATTTTAATCTTATGGCAATTATATCTGATCGGAAAATGCTCTACCAGAAAAGATTAGAAGAATTGAGTGTAAGTTATTA
This sequence comes from Parasteatoda tepidariorum, assembly GCF_043381705.1. Taxonomy (NCBI): domain Eukaryota; kingdom Metazoa; phylum Arthropoda; class Arachnida; order Araneae; family Theridiidae; genus Parasteatoda; species Parasteatoda tepidariorum. The sequence goes on along the minus strand of NC_092210.1, from coordinate 91,832,623 downwards.
TTCTTTAGACCAGGGATGCACCACCTTAAATATTAATAAAAATTAACAAAAATTAATAGAATTTTTTTTTTGGAATTCCTTCAAAATAAAAATAATAACACAAATTTTTTAATTACGTTCATTATTTTATTTATATTATCGTGCCACAGGTCCTTGGTTTGATTCTCGGACCAGGCAAGGTTGACTCAGTCTTTCATCCCTTCAGTGGGTCGACAAAATGAGTACCGAGCATGCTTGGGGACTTAACACTGGTAGTTCTGTGTTCGGCTGACCACCCAACCGGTACATCTGCTTCTTCACCGCCGAGCCCAAGGTCAAGAAAACTGATATGAGCTGATAGGCCTTTTCCCTCTTTGGGCTGTCACGCCACTGAGTTTCGATTTTTAAATTTATCATCATCAATGGCTCGACAGCCCAGGGTGGGACCTTGGCCTTCTCAAGAAGTTTTTTCCAGACTAAACTTTTTACTGCTAGTGTTTTCCAGTTTTTAGTTTTTAAGACCAAAAGGTTTTTTTTTCTAGGCTATCTATCCATCTCAAATTCGGCCTGCCTCTTTTGGTTTGGCATTGAAAACTCTCTTTTTGTGGTACAGTCTTCGTACATTCTGATGATGTGGCCTGCCTATTTTACTCTTTGTCTTTTAATAAAGTTAATAATCTCAGGTTCAATCAATGAGAGATAAAGCTCCCGATTTGATCTCCTAAGCCACGCACCATTCTCTTTTAATTCCTCCGAAAATACTTCTCAAGACCCTTTCTCTCTCAAAGGAACCCAACATAGCCTTATCCGTACTAGATAGGGTCCAGGCTTCACTAGTTTTGAATTTATATTATATTTAAATTATTCAAAAATATTAAAAAGTGATATTTTTTTAAAAATTCTTTTACTGGTCAGCCTACTTTTTTAAAGTGCAACTCTGAGCGTGATTGTAACCATTTCAGTGCTTACCTGCCCTGAGGTCACATGGAAATGTAAATTTTTACTTGTTATATTGTATATACATGTTACTTACAATTCAGATCTAAATACACCTTACCCCTTGAACAGCTGCAATTTTTAACTCTTGTGGTCTAAAAAAAGTGGTTGTGCATTCCTACTTTCTTCTTTATTTATACATAAGTTTTCTGAAAAGAGGCATTTCTTTTTTTCATAGTCTGGTGGAATGGAGGTAGATGAGACATTAGATGAAGTTAATAAAATTCACATGTTAATAGCAGAAGAGGAATTAAAACAAAAGCGATATAAAGTAAGTGTGCTTTAATTGAATTCTTTCCACAATTACAATTTATCAAGCACATATAATAAAAAAATGTAAGTCGAATGCCAAATTAACCAAAGCATAAAAGTTTTGTTCTTTTTTCAATTCCTGCTATTTTTTTTTATTTCCAATGGCAGATTATAGACAGTAACAGCATGCATAAACATCTAATAAAAATAAGAACAGAAACAAAGGATGCTGCAACAGAGTCTATTAATCACAACATGTCTCTAACTTTCCAATAGCGTTCAGTGATAGAATTCCTGCAAAGTGCAGAGCAGCTGAGAAGGCGCGTTGAGTCCATGTCCTCACCAGAACTGCAAAGAGTGCATACCGGGGAAGGAAGGATACCAAATCTAGACAGATGTTTCAGCAGACAGTCACAACCGGTAGCCAAACGGAATTCATCCACCGCTCTTCGTCTTGGGTCATCTTGCAAATTTAGGATGGTAGCCCTCCAAGACTTGGTAGAAGTACAGTCGAGAAGTTCTTCGCGTGCACAGGTCTTAAAGGTTCTCTTAATAAGCTGTTTTATGGAACAGAAGGGCATAATGTGCACAGAAGTCTAATTAATTAAGGCCCCCTTTTTTGCTAAGTTACCCATAACCCCGTAATGGGCAGGAACCCACTGGAAAACAATGGTTTTCTTAAGGGATGCTGGGTATTCAAGTTGGAGGCGGCGATCCAAAATGTCTTGATTTAAGGGATTATTTAAGGATGCAATGGCAGGCAAAGCAGCTCTTGAGTCACACAGGACAACAGCTTTTTCAAAAAGATCAATATGACACTGTGACTGGACTAGATTGCAGCCATCTCTCCATCAAAAGCAGATCCCTGTCTCACAGGGGCATAAAAGGAAAAAGCCTCGGAGAAAACTCCGGCACCAGCATTAGGACTGTCTGGTAGAAGAGATCCGTCGGTGTAGATCCGAAGCCACTCTGGCTCAGGGTAGTAAGAGCTCAACGCTTCATAAGTCAAGACTTTCAAAATAGCAGGATCCATATTGTGTTTATTTACACTTTGACATAAATCCAAATTAGTTTGGAAATGTTTCAAATCTATTGGATTTTGGGTTGGGACAAGATATTCAGGATCATAATTTATTCCGAGAGTATTTTTCAAGCGCAAAACTCCCTGAAGAAAGCCCCTTTGAGTCTTTAAATTTTTATTCAGGTCCCGGTTGGCCTCATTCCAAAGTGAAAAGCAACCAGGGACTCTGATGATTTTTTCCCAGAGAATTATAGCTTTTTCCTAAATCACAGATTGCATTGGTCTAACATCAGTCGTCAAAAGCATAGCATTAATCGGAGTAGTCTTTACCGCCCCAGTAATGATACGCTGGGACTGATTTTGAACTTTTTCCAAAGAATCAAGAACTTTTTCCCCCGGCACAACAAGTTGTTCGCAGCAATAAGTCAAAACGGGATGAATAAACATTTGATAAGTCTGTAGCAAGGTTCGTTCAGTGCAACACCATCTTGCTCCAGCAAGGCATTTGAGGATACTGAGTCTCTTCAGGGTACAAGGTTTTACAATTTATGAAACACGTATAATAAAAGAAAATCAACCAATGCTTAAAATTAAATTTTGTTCGTTCTGCGGTTCCTTTATTTTTTCTATCTCTTAATTTTTATAATTACTTGGTTATCTTTAACACTATGATTCTTAATAATTTTTAGTGTTTTTTTTTCTTCCTTCATTTAGGGAAAAAAAATCATTACCAAGTGTATATTGAATATATGATGCATGTTGAAATATCATCACTCATTTATAAAACGTGTTTCAGGTTGAAAATATCCGTAGGAAACATAATTATCTTCCCCTCATAATGGAACTTTTAAAAATTCTGGCTGAAGAAGGGAAACTTGTGCCTCTAATAAATGCTGTGAGTATATTTGTCGGGATTTAAATATCAATGCTATTAAGACCAACAAATATGACTGGAATTTAAATGTTGTTATGTAAAATAAATTGTTAGTTGTATGTAAAATAAATTGAAGTTTATTATACAACCTATATATGTACACTGGTCTAAGAAATTAAGAGAATTTGCAGACTGGGTCAATTATCTCTTGAACGATTTTAATAATAGACCGATTTGACATACATTATTACAATACAAAACAAATAACCATTCAACAGTTGTAATACACACACACACATGATTGTGCGTAACACTCGTTGTTGTCTTAATTTCTTACGGCAGTATATTTCGAATATTGAAGGACCAAGAGTAACTTAGAATAATTTATTCATTTGATATCTAAATGACGAATTTATTAGTTATTTTAATTTGACATACATTATTACAATGATCTGACATACATTATTACAATACAAAACAAATAACCATTCAACAGTTGTAATACCCACACACATGGTCGTGTGTAACACTCGTTGCTGTCTTAATTTCTTACGGCAGTATATTTTGAATAATGAAGGACCAAGAGTAACTTAGAATAATTGATTCATTTGATATCTAAATGACGAATTTAATAGTTTGCAGTTGTTTTAGTAGGACATATTAAGAGTCCTAATTATTGTTTTTAAGTATTATGATGCATTGCATTTTATCAGTGGTTTGATTGGGAAAAGTAAAATCACATGATCTTAATGCTGAAGAGTGCCGCTTTGCAACTAATCCCAAGATGGTTTTAAGTGCCATTCTCAAGACAAGAAAACAAAAATGATTTAAAGCATGTCTCATCCTTCACTCTTTATTATTCATTTTATGTTTCATATCTGGTGAGTCTCATGGCCAACTCTACTGGATTTTCTCCTGGTTTACTGGTTTAATAAAAATTTTCCTGATTTTTTGTACATTTCAGAAAGTTCCCTAAATTGCATTAGAATTTTTGCTTGCTTGAAAATGTAAATGCTTATTACTAATAAATAATGAAATGAACCTCATTTATAGAAATCAGTTCAAAACATTTTTAGGTTCTAAAAGGTACAGTTTATTTTTATTCAGTACTCCCTTTTTAAATTAATTAGACAATCTTTTATCTATCTTTGATGAATTGAATCCCTATTACTATTAAGAATAAACGTAAAACATAACATTTCAAGTTCATTTAACGTCAATCATAACTGGAAAATATTTCTTTTTTTTTTTCAATTTTGATGATTAATGTTCCCTATGTGTAAAATTTTTAGCACAATATGCACCAATTATCATGAAATTTATATTGTTTCATAAAATCTACTGGATTTTTCCTATCCATGTTGGCAGCTATGGGTATCTATTTTAAAGACCTTGGAAACATTTTTGAGGGAAATTAAATTTTATGTTCACGCAACTAAACAGGGGTTAGTTTTGCGTTTTTCTTCAATGAAAGTTAAAACATGGGGATATTGTCTTGGAAGGGATTTGCTGCTGACAAGGGGTGTCCAAAACTGCCAGAAAACACGAAGGGTCACTGGAGAATCAATCGATTTCCTTTATTTGTCTGATGAAGCATTTTCCATAATGATTAAACACCCTAATTGAACTCTCCACAACAATTTTCAATGGAATGTTACATTTTATGAGGCATAACTTACTCTAAATGTTTGATCGTAGCGGGTTTGCATATGTATATACAGGGTGTACAGTAAATGCTGCCACAAACTTCTAGGGGAAGTGGATAAGGATTGAGAATTACGTAGGAATGTCATTGTACGCTACGAAGGGCACTTTTCTATTATGGATTTGTTTGCCTTTGCGCTTTTATTTTTCTATAATATTTTAATTTCATGTTAGTGTTGAGAGTTCCATTAAAATAGGTTGTTAATTTAATGATTAGGCGAGCTTGTCCAGTGAGTCATCATATATTATTAAATTACGATAAGACAGCTAATAATGTACCCATTTGAATAATTAATAGAAGAGCCGTGATGGGGATAGAGCAAACAGGCGAATGCTTTTCATTGAGGTGAACCAGTTTGAATCCCAGTAATGGTTGGTCGATACGAATTCCCCATCCGGCTTGTATCAACCACGTGACACATCCTCAGTGGTAGACCGATCACAGGTTAGAGTCCCCTCGCCGTCAGGTTAACCGTAAGAGGTTCTTCCTCTCCATGTGACGCAAATGCAAGTTAGTTCCATCAAAAGTCATCCACGAAGAGAAATTTCTCTTAATTTTTTGACCCAGGAGTTACCTTGTCTTCTGGATTGGGTTTAAAATGCAGGGCTCCGTTATTGAGCATTAGTAGTCATACACCCAAAAATTGGGTTGGTTTTTCAACGACGGTTAAAAATAAAATAAAATAATTAATAGAAATCAAGAGATAAAAGTACCTGATGTTTAAAGGGTTAAAGTTAGGAACAGACTTTTGATGGCTAATAAGTGCTACTTTGGTCTGAGGAACCAATTAAAATCGAAATTTCTCTCCATTGGTACAAAAGTAAAGCTATACAAAACCTTAATCAGACCAATTATTCTATATGGTAGCGAGACCTGGGCAATTCATAAAACAGAGGAAAATAGACTACTCATTTTTGAAAGAAAGATCCTTCGGTTAATTTTTTGGAGCAGTTAAGGAAAATAGTAGTTGGTGAAGGAGATATAGATTACCTAATATTTTGAAGGACTTAAAATTGTTGGGAATAAACTGGTGGAAAAATCTAGCTCAAGCTCACTCTGCCTGGAGGCATCTAATTGAGACCTTGGCTGCACTAGGCTGTAGCGCTGACGAGGAAGAAGATGTTCGAAGAAGACTATGTAACAGTTCATTATAGGAAATGGTTTCCTAGGTAATTCTTAATCCTTGTGATGTACCCTACTCCCCCAACATTTACGGTACATCCTGTATAAGCAGTTTTCCACTATATGCAAAATCTTTGAAAAAATATTTTTTAGCAAATTGCAATATTGCTTTATAAATTATTAAATATGTAGAATCTTTCTACATGTTTACAGTTTCCTACTTTTAATCGGTTAATGTTTATAAATAACATTGAAGATATTCTCCAAATCACTTGTCTACCTATAACTAATTTTCTTGCCGTTCATCTAATCGATTCAGAGTCCCAGACCCATGTCTTGAAATAAATTCGTACAGATATGAAACAGTAAGGAGTTTTACTTACTTAGGATCAATTATTACTATTGACAACAGACTGGCTCCTGAAATAAATAAAATTTAAAAAAAAAAACTCCTATCTCTCAAATAGGGCTGCCTATGGGCTTAGAAGATGTATTAAATCTAGGTTTCTTTCTAGAAAAACAAAATTCTTAATCTACGAAACTCTTGTCAGGCCAGTCTTGACATACCCTTCTGAAGCTTGGACAATGTCTAAACTGGAGGAAAATTGTATCGCAACATTTGAGAGAAAGATTTTGCAGAGTATACTTGGGGGTGTGAATGAAAACAATAACTGGAGAAGGAGATTTAACTTTCAACTGTACAAGATTTATGAACAACTCAATATTATTAAATATATAAAAATGAATAGAATGAATTGGATGGCCCGCGTGATTTGAATGAGTGATGACAACACAATAAAAAAGATGCTGCTTTTGAAACCCAGTGGGGCAGGGAGAGCCGCCGTTGAGATGGGCTGACTCAGTGGAGTCTGATTTTCTTGCAATACAATGCAAAAGAATTGGAGATCAAAGAAAAATTGGAAGTCGTCATGGAGAAATCTTCAGAGGAAGGCCATTTGCTCACATTAAGCTGTCTGGCCAAATATGATGATGATGTTGAAATTTTTCAAATGTTTATCTTTTTTACTTCATTCATTATTGAAGACGTTTAAATTTCTGAATTTAAATTCTTCATTAGAATTTTCTGTTTTTGAAATTATTCATTCAAGTGAAAGCACTTCTTTTTAACGCATCGTTATAATGTGCATTAGTAATTGATTTTTAATCAAAAGTCATAACTTTTTAACCTCTCAAATATTTTTTTTTTAACATTTATTTAAATACCTGCTAAATTTGAGTACAATATAAACGAGCTATCAATTTTTTATCAGAACACTGAACAAGTTCACTATATATTATTTTTTAAATGAAAGTATTGTTTAATTTACTTTTTTTTACAGCATAGCTTTTCATTTACTTGATTTTATTCGACCTAGTAAATTTGTGAAGTGACCAATAGTTTGTTAACTCGATATTTAAGACGTTCTTTTCAGAGAAGGTTTCAAATGAGAAATAACTATTGGAATGAAAATATTTCTATCAATTGCTTACTGATTCTTTTTTTTTCAGGCAAAACAAAAGGTTGATGAAAGGAAAAAGAAAGAACAAGAGATCAAACAAGTCCAATAAAATGTTTTATTTCTTGTTAATTGTGTGTTGTCATCATCTTATTGTGATAGTACCTTTCATTCATTATACACTAACATGGTGCGTTGCGTTTTTAAAAAAGTGCTTAAAGGTACTTATTCTCGAGTTCTTTAAAAGCTTTTAAAGGTGCTTTTCTTATTGGGTGTTTTTAAAAAGTGCTTAATTTTCCCTTTTCCAAAATGAGATATTTTTTCTTTACCAGGTCGATTTTCGTCACGTATTATGCAGAAGTCTGCTTTTCACATTGTTCTTTCCGCAATCCATTTTAGATTACATTCGGTCCGTAACGTTCAAAAGCGCCAATCATTTTACATGTTTGATAAAATCCTTGCTGGTCCGCATCTGCGTCTACTGAGCTGGGTTCGGCGAAATTATTGCACTGGCATGTGCAACTCTGCTGCACTTTGCAACATATTTTCAATTTCAGTCTTTATTTTCCACCCTCTGATATCGAACCGAAAAATCTCGATTATTTTATAATGTCTAGTATAATCAAAAAAGAAGTTCTTTGTCAGAAATTAGCTATTTTATTATGATCATGTAAAGTTCTTGAAAATTATTTTGCATTTTGTTAATGCATATAGTGCTTAAAAAGTTCATATTTCTTGTTGAAAGATTTTAGCTATTAACTTTGATTAAATAGAGGACTAATTATTTCAGTATTATATTTTTATTTTATTTGTAAATCTTTATTTTCCTCCAAAAACAACTTAGCTAAATAGCAAAGTAGTTCCTTGTCTTAACTACACCGCCATTCGAATTGAAATAGATTATCAAAAGAAATCCTGAAATTTGAGCTGTCCATTATAAGACCAGGTGCAATAACAAAAATTTTATTGTTCTTTTTTTCTCACTTGTTATAAAAATTCGAAATGTTCAGAATTGTTATATTTGTCGACGAAAAAGACTTGAAAATAAATGTTAATCTAAAATTATTTTGAAGTGAATGAAAACATAAACATACAGGGTTTGCTGAAATCATCGCCCTTAATATATATTTTTAGAATACTTGTTAAGATTAATTCAAAATTACATACTTACATAATTTGAAATTAAAAAAAAAAGTTATTGAAATCAAATCACAAGTAAGAAAGACTGGGTTCAAAACATCAAAGTAAATCTGTTTTGAAGGATGAAACTTCTTATTATCTGCTACTTAAATGTTTCCCAAATTTTAACAAATAATCCAACATGTTTTGAACTCAACGGGAATACATTAAATTTTAATAGAATTTTTTTCTTGTTAAAGTATCAGCCCATGGCCACAATAGATTTCTTAAGATATGTGAAATTTTCTTAATTTGTTACTACAATTATATACATAACTTAGTGGATTAGATCCCCATACCTCCTGTTTACTCGCATATTCTCAAATTTCTCCGTATTTGTAGAAGAAATTTTTCAAACACAAAATTTTGGCGATAAAATATCCACTGTTGGCAAAAATACTTCTCTTATCCCTCAACCAATAGTACAGTTGAGTGATAATAATTGAAGTAAATTCGTGATGGGGACATATCGCCTTCCAGAGAGGTGAACGTGCTTGGAATCCCAGCCACACTGCTGACGTAAAAATATCCCTAGTGGGGGTACCCTTGTCGTCAGGTTAACCGTGGGTGGTTTTCCTCTCCATCTGTAATACAAATGTGGGTTTAGTTCGATCAAAAAGATCTCCACGAAGGCAAATTTCTCCCAATACTTGATCCAACTTCTGGATTGGGTTCAAAATTACACATTTGCGGAGTTGAACATTAGTAGTCGTAAACCCGAAAATTGGGTCAGCTGTTCAATGACGGTTATAAAAAAGGTGAGATAATTAGTGTTAGTGATCGGAGAATATCTTCTTTAAATTAAGATTTATATATGGGTCATTCTCACAAAAACAGTCATTTTCATGTCCCCAGTATATTTTATGTTTGTTTTACAACTTACGAAAAAAAATTTTCAGGGAAAGTGTCCTTCAGAATGCAAGCTAACAAAAGAATAAAAATAAAATTATCAATTTTTATTTTTTATNTCGTGGATATAATTACATTTATTCGTTATTTTAATACTTACTGACGATAGATTACATTTATTCGATATTTTAATACTTACTGACGATAGATTAGAATAAACATCAGTGTTTGGAGTATCGAGCAAATATATACCGGGCAATGGCACTTGACCTTAAAAAAATATCAGTGTAGATACCCTACACTGATATTTTTTTATACCGGGCAGTGTAGATACCCTACACTGATATTGACCGGGCAATGGCACTTGACCTTAAAAAAACATCAGTGTAGGGTATACCGGGCAGTGGCACTTAACTAGACCTAGCATATATTTCGGGCATTTACCAAAGGCCTAGTCAAGTGCCATTGCCCGGCATACCCTCCACTGATGTTTTTTTAAGATCAAGTGCCATTGCCCGGTATACCCTACACTGATGTTTCTTCTAATCTATCGTCAGTAAGTATTAAAATATCGAATAAATGTAATTATATCCAGGAATATATTAATATGAAATCGGATGTAATAAATATTTCGGACATTCACCAAAGCGACTATGTGATTGTCAACACTCACCGGTGAAAGTCAACAACCACCGATTTCGGTCATTCACAGTAACATGCACATCATTTACATAATAACCTCATCAGGACGTTTATTTCATACTTTGCCTAAATAGCATCCGGCATTGTATAGAATGCCTAGGCAAAGTATGTAATACTTCTCACATTTCATACTTTGCCTAAAAACGTCAGGCATTCTATACAATGCCGGCGTTTCATACTTGGCCGGTAATATATATATATTTTTTACTTAGCTAAATGTAAATATTATTTCCAATTTTGAATTTCTTCTTTTCGACTAACACGATTATGTAAGATTTATAAAAAATTGACTCACAACCCAAAAAAATTCGCTTATGTTGGCAGGTATGGATCCTTTTTCAGTGCTCCATACATACATCGAATGAAAAACACAACACTATATTTTAAGTTTTTCTTTCTAATTCTCTTCCCTCTTTTCAGACCCTGGAGAAAAGTTTTTTAGCAGTGCATTTCTGAATATTCTTGCACAGTTAAAGCCTGGATCAAAAATATTTTAGCTTAGGGGTGCACAACCTACGGGCCAAATGCGGCCCGCGACCGCAATCTGAACGAAATGAAAAAAAAAAAAAAAAATCAAATATTTTTTTTTTCTTTTTTTTGAAAAACAAAATAAATTTGAAATTTACGCATTTAATTTTTTTGACGCACCTAATTTCAAACAATGTAGTTTTTGATCGCTTTTTTTCGATGGTTACCTCTACAGATTAATGCATAGTTTTGAATATTTTAAATACATCATTATTACGATATACGAAGTTCTAATTTTTGTTATTACTTTTGACGCACTACAAGTGCGCCGATTTCATCATAAATCCAATGACTTTCCGGTAGTTATTGCTATTATATTTTCACGTCCTTTCTGAAATCGCGATTTTTGAAAGTTAGGAAACGATTTATTTGTGCAAACTTCAGAATAAATCTAATTGACTTTTGATCCTTTATCGGCAGTTATTGCCATGCATTTCCGCATGGTTTTTAAAATTTGGATATTTTATCACGATATTAAGAATCGGGACTAAATAATCGCTCATTTAGATAAACCATATTTGGACGTGGTTTATTTGTACCGATTTTATCGCAAATAAATTTTTTTTCAATCGTTATTTTGGCCATTATTGTAACACATTTCTACAAAGTTTTGAAAAATCTGATATTTTTATACGCTATTGCTATACTTTAATTTAGAATTTCGCATTTAAATACATAAAATTTTGACGCGTTTTATTTACGCCAATTTCACCGTAAATATCAAGGGATTTTGATAATTTCTTTGATAGTTATTACCACGCTTTTACACGTGATTTAAAAAAAAATGATATTTTTAATACTATAATTTGACAACATGCGAGTTTTGAATCGCTCATTAAAATAATTACTTCTTACGTGCTGTATTTGTGTCGACAGGGGTCTGCAGACATTTTGTGAAAGGTCCGTTTATGAATTTGTGCAAATAGGGTCCTTTTTGCAAAAAAACTTTTTCAAGGAGCCTTTAAATTGTAAATAGATACAAGATTATGCTTAACACTGTAAAATTATAATTAAAAAAAATTAAATTTTCAAAATTAAACAGCAATTGCTGCTTCTAAATTAGAGATGCAACATACAAATATTTGGTATTTAGCTTATACTGCTGAACGCAGAATATTCATTTCGGACGAATAATGGAAGAAGCGTCTGCCGAAGACAAAACTTCATTCGTTTACATCCATCTTTATTTTTGTTCCCCTTGGGAAGAGTTTATTCAATTAACAAAACAATGAAGATAAATAAATTTGTGAAGGGTTCGATTAAAAGAAAATTCATTTTGTGAGTGGTCCTATTTTAAGTTAAAATATTTTGTGAAGGGTTGGTGTTTATGAAATGATATTCAATAATGATATACGTTTATGAAATTTCTTCTAAACAGATCCCTGGCCGATTTTTACATAAATATAAGAGGTTTTTCGATCATGTTTTTTTTTCTTTCCAGTTATTGCTACGTGTTTACTTGTGATTTAGAATATCCTGATATTTTAGCACAACATTACAACTCTTAAAATTCGATACTGTTTTAATTTTTTTTTTTTTTTAAACTTAAATAGTAATTACGTATCTTAGCAAAATCGATCCCTTCCTGAAGAGAATAAAAATAAAAACAAATTGTGTACATTTATAACAAACGCGTTCCTTTATCGTAAAATATAATTCAAAACAAGTGCATATTTATCTTTAGTCTCATGAACAAGTGCAAGTTTAACATCACACATTCAACCTATTCTTTTTGTTGTTACAATATTTAAAAATCACAGGTCGCATTTACACTTTTCAGAAATCATAAGTTTTAATTTGTCTCGTAGTTTAAAATTCACGCATCGTAATTCGTATTAACGCGATCTTATAATTGCTCATCGCATTTCGTATTAACGAGTTTCGTAATAACGAGATTCAAAAATCATCCATCGAGACTCAAATTCACGAGATTTAAAATTACATCACGCGATTCGTGTTCTGGTGTTTAAAATATCATACGTTGTTACTCTTCTCAAAATTCAAAAATCATACATCGCGATTTATATTCACGCGATTTAAAAACCATATATCGCGATTCATATTCACACATTTTAAAAAGTCTAACTGTGAGTAGTATTTTCGCAGTTTAAAATCGCACATCGCAATTCGCATTCACGTGATTTGAAAATCACACATTGCGTTTTTTATTTACGCAATTTAAAAATCACACATAGCAATTCGTATTCAAGCAATTAAAAAGATAACGCATCGCTATTTGTATTCACGTGATTTAAAAATCTGGAAGTGAAGAACATTGTCTAGGACACATTTCAAAAGTCATTAAGTTATTTGCCCTAATTTAATACTACCCACAACAGCTTCTGTCGAAAAACTGTTTTCCAGAATAAATTTAGCCTGTTCAAAATTACCCAACAAAATCATTAAATTTTCATTTAATGGCTCGAAAAAACTATCACATATATAAGATTATCCCAATATTTAAAAAATGTGCAAAAATTACAGGAAAACTATTAAAAAATATTAACCATTTTCTATATACTTCGACCATTTCTTATCATTCATGATTATATGCTGGGAAATGATTTGTATATCATTAAATTTTAACTGTAAAAAATGTAATCAAAATGAGTTTCGTAAAGTAATGTAAATGTTACTAATTGTTTAGGCATATGAGTATTAATTGTAAATAGTAAGTGTCACGTTAAAAAAAATATTCGTCATAAAAAATTGTAAACAAGTATCTGAATAGTTTTTTATTATTAAGGAAAATAGTTCCTTCAAAATTAATGCTTTCTTTCTTTTTCTTCCCTCTCTCTGCCCCTGCCTCATATAATTAGTTTAAAATAAATGTTTTAAAGTTTAAGTATATTCCCTACTAAATTCTAAATCTTATTTTCCGCAAAAGGGGTTTTGTTTCAATTTTAATTATTTTTAACCCTATAAACTTTCTTTAAATCAAAGTATTTAACTTGCATTTATTTTAATACTAATAATTTTTTTTTTTTTAAATTACATTCTATGAACAAATTTTTTTAAAGTTATAATTCATGTTTAAATGAACTTTTGTATTATGCAATATGATTAAAAAAAACATGAATTTTCCCATAGTTTTTTTATTATTTCAATTTATCAANATAAACTTTCTTTAAATCAAAGTATTTAACTTGCATTTATTTTAATACTAAGAATTTTTTTTTTTTAAATTACATTCTATGAACAAATTTTTTTAAAGTTATAATTCATGTTTAAATGAACTTTTGCAATATGATTAAAAAAAACATGAATTTTCCCATAGTTTTTTAATTATTTCTGATTTTCGGATTCTGTTTTTTTCTTAAGTAATCAGTTTAGAAGTTTCTAACTTTAAACATTTAAAAGTATTTAATTTTTATGCTCAGATATTACAAGGTTAACTTAGAAAAAGAATTTAGTGGCTAGAACAATGTTTTTATAACAATTACTACTTAAAATTGCAGTGAATATGTCTGTCTAAATACTTTGGGTGTTCACTTTGGCATGCGGCTGGTCAATCTGCTGCGCATGTGGCCCTTCACTCAAAAAGGTTGTGCACCCCTATTTTAGCTTGATCAACTACGTCCTGATAGGTTTCACAACCGAGGCTCAGCTATATCTTGTAATAATGGTAGGACTGATAACTATATATCGTTTAGCTACTAATGAATGGTATGCCAGATTACGACGGTATACTTTGCTGAGCTTTAGTGACATGTTACTCCACCAGATAAGATTTAGTTAGCCTTAATGATAGGTTACACCATCAGATTAGATTTGGCTAGGCTTAAATGATATGTTGTACTGCAAAATAAAACTTTGCAAGGCGTTGTACTTTGTCTATGTAAAGAACTCCCCATACCATTCATCTGGAGTAGTGGTGATGACTATGGTTACAAGGTTTTACTATGACAAGTAGGGATGCTGGGTCATGACTTTAATGATGTCGCACATAAATAATTATATTTTGCACCGAAATATTGCAGAGGAAGTTTTTTTTTTAATTTTGTGTATTTTTTTTTTTTTTTTGGTTGTATTTTTTTTTGGTCATTTAAATAGTTTTGTTTCACGATACTGCATAATATGTAAAAAAAAAGTAGTTATGTTTTAGAAAGAAATTAACTATACTTGCTTTAGGGGAAAAAGCAAGATTTGCTGTAATTATTTTAATAGAGAAGGTAGAAGTGAGTAACCTTGAGATGCCTGTTTTATTTAATAAAAGAGATTGTGTTACTGTCCCAATGGTAAATTAATTCAGACTTAATTTACTGATTGTAATTAAAAGAAATACTTATCCCCTTTTGCAGTTTTCAGATAAGTTTTTTTTCTAAAAAAAAGACACAAAAGTTTATTCAGTTTTATAGTGGTACAAATCATGATTAATTTACTGAAATAATTTTTTTTTCAATGTTATGAAGAAAAGAAATAAAATTAAGTGAAACAAATGTCAAAAGCTTTGAAGAGTTTTTATTTAGAGATATTCATTTACAAAAAGAGAAAATGCCATTTACAAAAGAAAATATACTACAAAATGTACAATTCAAAATCTATATACACATTTGACTAGAAACAATGCATCACATTACTATTTTAATGTAGCAAGCTATATACTAATTATATACCAGCAACATTTTCCCTTTCAAACTATAAATTTGTTAACAGAAAACAATTTTAATGACACTTGTTAACAACTCCTCTCAGGGGTGAGTAGTCCAGACATTTTGTGAAAGGTCCTGCTTTTGCAAAATTGTGAAAATAAAATAAGCGGTAAGTCACATTCCTTCAACCAGGGTCCTGCTTTTGCAAATAGGATCCTGTTATTGCAAAAACTACTGAAAACCTTTTCAAGACGTTTTTAAATTGTAAATAAATAAAAGATTCTGCTCAACAATTGCTGCTACTAAATTAGAGATGCAACATACAAATGTTTGGTATTTAGCCTATACTGCTCAACACACGATTTCGGACGAATAATGGAAACAAAATCACTCACATTTTTAATAATTTCAATTGACGTATTTTAAACAACATAACTTAGAAATGTATCAATTTTAATGTGTTACGCAGTAAGTAAACTTAAACAATTCTAAAATTTATAATATTTTGTCTAAAAAATTGCCTGAAATTAATTTTTATTTACATAATATTCTATTAATTAATTTTATGAACAAATATAAATTGATCAATTATTTATCAACAAAAAAATTATGATTTAATATTAATGCACGTTTGATGTTTGTAAAAGTAGAAATACTTTCTTAGAATACTACATTGGGAATTTAAATTTAGTTTGTCTCGAACCGTCTCCCCCCCCTCAGGAAGGGTATATTCGATTAAGAAAACAATAATGAAGATAATCAAATTTGTGAAGAGTCCGATTAAAATATACATTATTTAGTGAAGGGTCCGTTTTTATGAAAAGATATTCTTCTAAACAGATCCCTGCACCTGTTTAGAAAATTTGAATTGGGGAATAATCCATCCCTTCAGTGTGTCGATAAAATGAGTATCGGGCACTCGACATTGCGGTTTCGGCTAACCACTTAACATCTCCAGTATTCGTGCCTGATGTTGTAATCAACTCCTACATTGTACAAATTACTTTACAATAAGATAAGACGAAACCCTGAATATTTTTAGGTAAGTACTTAATTTATGTTGCACTAGAGCTGCACAACGGGCCATTGAGGATGGTCTGGGCAACATCCCTGAAGATGATCTGAAGACATGCCATCGCAATCTGATCCACTGCAGAGAGGATTGCTCCCCTGGTTGTCATCAGAAATGGATTATTTTTCAGTTTTGTTGCAAAATGTTTCCAGATTTTGACAAAAAATTGCATTATTTCCAGAACACCCCCCCCCCAAATCAAATTCTCATACTCTTTAGGAACCCTGAATTTGTTTAGAATGGAAAAAATTGCTGGTATAGGCTAAAGGGCAAAATTAAAGGTCGCCACACGCATATAACAAATAGTGAAAAAAAATTGCCTGCCGATGACCACTTTTCTAGTTGAAAATGCATCCTTTGTACATTTTATCATTTATTTTTCTTACAAAATATGGAATTACAATAAAAACTCGCTACAACAATATTTTGGGGACCCAATAAACAGAGTGTTTTAGAGGGATATCTTATTATATCGAGGGCCTTTGCGACGCAATAAGATTTTTAAAAAATTTCAATGTTAAATATGCATTAATTATAAATCTATTTATATATTATATAAAAATATAATTTGGAGAATGTTAATTATGGTTAACTATGAAATCAGTGACTTCTTAAGAGATTCTAAGAATGGAACAGTCTTGGGGTGTACATCAAGGCTGGGGTATTGAAATCTGAATACAAAAGCCATTCACTGTGGTGAAAAGAAATAAGATAAGTTTATAATCAGCATTGGGACTTCTCTTGTTAGAAAAGAACGGAAAAAAATGCCAAAATATAAAAATAAGATTTTTTACATTATTTAAAAACCAATAATATATCTGGAAAATAAGGTTGAAATTTGAAAAAAAAAAATCTTTCTTCAGGGGTTTATTGTATTGCAATATTGAGAGGTGGATAACATTAATTCGTATGCAAGTTTGCCGGGACCACGAAACATTGCTGTAATAGAGTGAGTTATTGTTGTATCGGCATGGGTGCCACTCTTCAGTCCTGGGGACTGAAATCAGTCTTAAGAAAAATCAATGGACTAATAAATTCTATCAATTAAATTAAATTTTCCTTTTTTTTTCATTTTTTGGTCAAAATCAAAAAATATTATATATTAATTAAAACATATGATATGGTAATGATATCAAGATTATTATTTATCTTCTTTTTGACAGCTTCACTAAATCTTATTCTTAAGGTTTTGATAAATGGGATTGATTAAACTTCATCTACTTGTGTCATTAAATTTTTACTATTGCTGAATCTAAATCTGCTCGAGTTTGCTTCCCCTACCCTAACCAACTGTCATGCTAGTCAAAGTTAAATCAAGAATATTTTTTTAAAGAAGAAAGAAATTATTGTGCTAGAACAAAAAATAAGTAACAATGACGCGAAAAATAGAGATATGAATGGTTTCAGGTTGTTCAGTTATAGTTGTAAAAAATATACAAGGTTAGCTGTTATTTTCGTTTTGTTTGCTAAAAAAACATAAAATAAAGTAAAAAAATTTCAGAAAAAATAATCAAATTATTGATTTAATATGTAGGCTATTATCAAGGAATGGTAAATTTTGGTTTCAGTGAGGTTTGGTAAACAATGCTAGACAGTATTATTTGGTCAAAAAAAAGCTCAGTCTTGAATTTTTTTTTAGAGTGGCAGCCCTGTGTATCGGATATCGTAGTAGCGAGAGTTCACTGTTTTATAAATATTTTTTATTTTGTAAATTTCTTTTTTTCATTTAAGTTTTTTAAAAAAGATTTTCTTCGCATTTTAGAAATGAACCATGCAGTGTTTACCCTATTTTGATAAATGCTTAAAAAATGTAACTGTTTAAAAAGTGGCTGCATGTTTAAAATGCTACAACCTGATCTAGTTTTGCCCCATCATATAAGCAGAACACAGAGAGCAGCAAGCTAGGGTTCGCATCGATCTGACATGACATTTAAAACTTGCATGAACTTGAGATATCTTTCTTTGGCAGAGACGTGTGAGCCTTTACTTCCCCACAGAAACTTCATGTGGAACTCAGTCCTGAACATGTCCAACATTAAATCATCATACTTTATGTGCTCCAGCACTATCTCGCTGTTCCTCTTGTACATCGGCCACTGCTGCGTCATGCCCCTCCCCACCTCCAAGTGAGTCAGCAGAAGTTGAAGACCGTAGTCTGCCGCAGTCTGCTCCCACGGAAGTCCCAGGCTCAGCACTTTACCTAAAATGAAATTTGCATCTATAAATAAGGTAAATTTTAAACCTGCATACCTTGAGATCAGGCGTTAAGTAAAGCTTACAAATTAATTTAATAATCTGAGACATAATTTATAATAAACTATACAGGATATAATTTTTAGTGCAAAATAGATTTTGACACGAGTGATAAGATACAGCAAATACCAAAAGGTGTCCCACTGTCAGCTTATGTAGCGGGAAAGAATAAACCAATTCAGAACTAAACTAGATGCGGTGCCAATCGTTCTAATTTTAGAACTATTAAACAAAGGGGAAAACATGTTTATTCAGATTAAATATTTTTTTTTTTTAACAAAAAATAGTTTTTCTTCATCAAAATAATACATTTGGTTATACTTGCTACTGAACTTTATTTATAAAGTTAGGGTTTTGCTAACATTTAGCGTTCTATGGACAAAAACAATTGTGAAAGAATAATTTAACTGGGGAAATTCACAGCTCTCTTTCCATGAAACAAGTGCTAACTGGGAAGAGTACATGACTTTGCTCGGCAGTCTTACGAAAGTGAAAATACATTGTAAATATTTCTAATTTAAGCCAGTCCCAAATCAAATTTCAGCATTAAAATGAGCATACCTTTCTCTTTGTGCGATGAAGAGGACAAACTCTCCAAAGGAATGGTTGGTTCTTCAGGTTCAGTCAAGTGTTGCAGAATATGAATGAGAGACATTAAGTAAGGAATGCTTGTGTTGGGAGCTTGAGGGTTGGAGCATTCCTGCATGTTCTTCAGCATTGGCCTGAGTTTAGTCTCGTACGTAAAAGCGTTCTCCGTGCACGCCTGCCTTAACTTCAACCACGTGCATCGAAGTCTTGAGATCTGAAAACATTTTCTTATAACTATCACAATGCTTTGTAAGTATAATTCATTACCAAAAGTAATTTAAAAGGGTCTTAAATGGACTTAGTATCACATTTTTTTATCAGTATAATTGATTTAAAAATTTACAAAGCATAATAATAAAAGATGTTCTAAAAACATTGCTGTCATCATTTAGCGAAATGATAAAATAGTAGCTAACTATTACATTATTATTAGTACCTAACTCAGGAGCAGAATTTAGTGAGTCTATTCTGTAGAGTTTCCTGCATAAATCAAAATTTGCCTACAATCCAAATGCAATCATGCGGTTTTTTTTCAAAAACTTTTATTTTAAAAATACTAGTTCAAACCTTAATTTTTAAAATAACAGTTCAAAAACTTTTATTTTATTTGCAAATTTAAAGTAGAAAAAGGTAAACGCAAGAAATGCATGGTGTTTCAATTTAGTTTAAAACATATGAAATAATACTTAAAAAGGAAGATTGAATAAAATCTTTCTTAAATTATCGAAACAACTAAACAAAAATGTATTGATACAGATAAAATTTAGTTATGTTTTATCGAGAACAAAATAAGTATTCATTAGAACAATAAATTTCCTATTCGACAATCACAAAGACATGTTGAAAATATAGAACACTGAATTCTATAAATTTGCTGCATCTAAATCCACTTTCAAGGTCATTCGGTGTTATAAGAATGGCTAATTTCTTTCCATCATTGGCCTCCTCTAATCCCCAACTCACAAATGGCCTCAGATACAAAAATAGATACCTCGTAATAGATGGGAAATGTTCAATTAATTCTAATAATATAACTTCTGGTAATATTCAATTTGAAATACAGGTAAAACTTAATATTGTAACATGGAAATAATATTTAAAGAATTAATGCTCAAAAGAAATAAAAATGCTGATCAAACAAAAATAACGGTAGAGCAGAATTAAAATGATAAAATTCGTCAGCATTAAAAATCACTAAAGAAAATATGAGATTTATAAAAATATAGTCTATATTTGAAAACATTTCTATTTATTAACTTTTCTATTTTTTCTACAAACATTATGATTGTGAGCCCAAGTCAAAATTCAGGAAAATTTCTTGAGCAAAGAAAGAAAAAAAATAGAAGTTTAAATCAAAAAAATTAGACAAAAAATGATTTTTTCCTTTTTCTCAATATTTCTTAGTTTACTTAAAATATATTTAAAATCTTGCACATACCTATGATGACCTGCAGAAGTAATTGAAATTTACAAATATGTCTTTCTTGAGTTTATGATTATAATAACGATTTACTGATAAAAAATGAATATTAATCTTGAATATAAGCTTATCTGGCTCGCCCTTACAAACAAATAAAATAAACTGTGTTTTTAAGTTCCACCTTTGAAAATTTGATTTCTGGAAACTTTTGGGATCAATGATTTTTTTAAATGTCTGAACCTTTGATCTCCGGAAACTTCCAGATCACGGTTAGAGAAAAATCCGGATTTTTTCCGGAGCACAATCAGCCCTGTATGTAGGAATTTCTGCAGAGTTCTTTTAGAGATAAATTTCAGCAGAAATTTCTTTTCGAAAAATTAAAATTCACTGAAAATTTACCTTGCATTTCAGTGACTACGATAGTCAAGCGCTATACTTGCCTGATGAATTGTTTTGGGTAGCAGATTTCAAAAGGAGGAAAAATAATTCCTTGTTGCTCAATAATTAAGGATAATAGAGAAGAAAAGTCTTTACATGTGAGAAAATATGATCTAATAAATATATATATGTGTGTATGTAACCTATCTATATAGCATTATAAATAAATACAAAAGGGACAGGAAGAAAAAAAAACAAGAAAATAAAGAAAAACAATAAGTTTAATTTACTGCGCATAAGCTGCAAGTAAATAGAACTCATAAAGATAAGTTCAAAAAGCAGAGAAAACTTATAAAAAATTACAGAACAATGAAGAGAAAAAGAAAAATTAATAAAATCCTGAAAATAAAAGAAATAATATTTTCATCAACTCCTACAATTATATTCGCAAAAAAGGAGTGCTTTCTAATATTGTAACAATATAGCCAAACAATTTGCTTTGATTTGTATTATTTTTATTTTTCCCTATTTTCATTGTTCTGTAATTTTTGCCATGTTTTCCCTACTTTTTGAACTAATAATAAAAATCTGTAAAAAAATTAATAAAAATCCAGAAAATAAAAGATATAATCTTTTCATTAGGTCACACAATTATATCTGCGAAAATCAAACGCAATTCAGTACTGCAGTAAGAACACACTATAAAACAAAACACCTCTATTTATGCTTTTACCTCAATTTGAGCTTCTGTTTTCATATTTTGTAATCTAGCAATCTTGCTACGAAAATATTTTAAATCATTCTTGAAGCGCTCCTTTTTATGGATACAATTGTGTGAGCTGATAAAAAAATAATAATTTTAATTTTTCATGATTTTTGCTAATTTTTTTTATGAATTTTTTATTCTTATTCTTCATTTTCCCTTTTTTATTCCGTAATTTTTCCATGTTTTCTCTACATTTTGAACTATATACATATATATATATGTGTGTGTGTGTGTGAAATGATATGTAAACAGACCTGATCCAGTGCCAGTCCTTGCATAATGCCAGTAAATCCATAGAGATTGCCTAGAGCTGTTTTTGTTTCAATTGCAATCTGAATCCACTTGTTCAACACCTGAGCTCTCACTTCCTCATCACCGCACGTCAAGATGGTGACCGCTACATAGAATTTCAGGCACTCAGTTCTGAAAGAAACATGAACTCTTTATAAACATGCCATTTTAAGAGTGTTTATTATTCTTGAGAACAATTTCCTAGGAACTAAACCAGACGTGCAGTGCACAAATTAAAAAGCGAGCATTTTGAATAATTTTTTATCTAATGATCGAATTTTCATGAACTGAAATTCAATCTTAATGATTTGAAGGCCTAACCCTAAAGATACTAATTATTCAGTACAAAAGATACATTTTAGTTTACAAAATCAGACACAAACTTCATCAGGGTGCATAGTCAGATTTCTCAACAAAAAATAAGAATTTTTTAAGCACCAAGAAAATTTTTTAATCACTTTCCAAAAAAAAAAAAGAAACTTAAGATCTGTACAGTAATAAATTCTCCCCCCCCCTTACCGTTTAAAGTTCATAATTTATGAACATAAAATCAACAAAATCCAAAAATATTTCCACAAACTTTACATAATCATGATAAAATAACTAGATTCTGATAAATATTGCAGAGGAAATTATGAAAATCATGCATTTTTTTGTAATTTAGAATAACAAAATCGATACGGCGAAGAATAAATATCTTTTTTAAAGATTAAGTTTTTGTTTCAATTAAGATTAAGCCAAGATCAATATTAAGCTCAATATCAAATTAGATTAAGATCAAAATTAAACATTTGTTATATACACCGAATAAAAAGAGCACTTTAAAAAAATTTAAATCAAAAATAAGCAATTTCAAGCACTTTTTAAAAACGCTATGCACCCTGTGCATTAAACCCGATTATCTCTGAATAGGTATGCATATATATAGAGAAAGATTTTTTGTTGTTGACAGATTTGGATTTTTGACCATCAATATAGGAAATTGAGCCTTAATAGTCAGAAAAGCATTTATGCACATATTATTAGCGTAGCAATATTTCACCACACGTCATGATGGTACCTTTGCAAAAAATTTCAAGCATTCAGTTATGCACGAAACAACGTGAGAGTGAACATTTAAATTCTTTATAAAGGATGGAGACATGCCATTTTAAGAAACAAAATGTTTATTATTCTTGAGAATAATTTCATATAATCTGAAATAGATGTGCAGTGCATTTTTAGGAGTTTTAGGGGCTGCACATATTTTATGGGGAATGCAACCCCTGAATAAAAAAAAAATTTCCAAAAAAGTAAAACGAAAAAACTCATCCTCGACAGAGGAAATCTCACCTTTCTAGCAGATCCAGTCTCAATTGCTGTCCTTGTGGCAGCACCAGTAACTCAAACCCGGTTAAAACACCCATTCCGAGATCACAATGATGCCTCATCCTGAGAACGTCCAGATCCACTTTAGTTAGGTGACTTGCTATCACTTTAGCCCCACCTTCCAAAATCATGCATCTCATTTTAGCCAGAGCTGCAGAATCCAGAGGTTTGTTGTCGGAAGGTGGCAACAGCACAGTGGTGAACTTTTCCAAATCAAAACTAGAAGGAGGATTGACTTCTGGAACTGTTATTTCTCTCGGAGGATCTTCTCTCTCGACAGTTAGGATTTTGAGAATGTTGGAATGTTCCCCTTCTTGTCCAATCACTTTCTGCATACCGTTCACAGCAAAATTCAGCTCCGAATAAAGGTGAGGAGCGGAAACAGTGTTGTCACCTACAAAGGAATTATTATTGTGATGATTGATAACAATATCAAAGACAGTGGTTGTCATGGAAAAATATGCATAATATATTTCTTATCATTTAAAAACTGATTTCCTAAAACTAATGTTATTAAAAATTAACATTCATTTAATCCTTTTCTCTACAAATAAAAATAATAGGTTACGTTTTTATTTATCTTAGCTGTCAACATGGAGAGAAAAAAATCCAGTAGATTTCACGAAATAACATAAATTTCCTGATAACTGTTGCATAGAATCAATGATGTTCCTAATTCTCAAACATAAATTATATTTTCTTATCAAATTAGATTCTTCAATCATGCAGTTTATGATCTAAAATATGGGAGAAGAATTGGTCTTCTATAGAAGAAATAGAATTGGTCTTAGAAAAGAATATAGAATTGGTCTTCATCACAGTGAGAAGAACAATTAGATAACAATTTTGTGGTCATTGATGAAGTAACAATTTTGTGAACTTCATCAATATATTTTTTTCAGCCCTCTCCTCCAACTTTAATATTTTTCTTAATACCATCTCTTATATATGTATGCTATGTTTTAGAAAAAAAGTTAATTCAGAGTTAAAATACGATTTTATTAAATAAACAGAGCATCATCAGATGCTTAAATGTTTCCAGTCATTCTACAAGTGTTCACTGTTCTTCAAAATCCTAGTTAGATAACATAGATGCACACCATGCGTGGGTACATTGGTAGGCGATTTTCCAATTTTGTGAAAACTTTTTTTAAATATTTTTTGTAATATTAAAAAAAAATATCCCTGAAAAAAAAAAAGAAGTTTGGAAGTAAAAGAAGATTGTCTGGCTGTATGCATGCTGCTACTGATGAAAAAAGATAAAACTGCTCACTTAGCCTAAAAATTAGCAGGCTAGCAAATAAATGGACACCACTGTCGCTGTACAACAAAAATAAACAATTATGGCGACATTAGAAAAACTTTTTAAAGTAATTTCGTTCGTAAATAAAAATGAAACATAATTGGCCACGTTTGACACGCTAAGTTAAATTTGGATTTTGAGGTGAAGAATTACAGAAGCAAAATTACTAATACTACTTAATTCATGATATAATAATTATTTATCACTAAACGTACAAACACTTTACCACACAATACAATACAACAACCAGTCTTTTGTATGGCTATGGTACGTTTATACGGCTATAGTGTTAAAATGAATTCAATTCTTTAATTTTATTTTATCTATTGATATTGATTCATTGATTTACATTTATTGATATTAATCTTCCTCTAATGTTCTTACTGTTAATGTGCATGCATATTTTTTTTTCATTAGGAATAAACAAATATTAAGTAGTTAAATGTTCTTGTATTGCAATAAAAACATTCTGTATTAAAAAATATTAGGAGCCTGCAGACACTTTTGGATTGTGTGAGCAGATACATAATTTTTTATATTCTGCAATACTTCAGATCTAAAACAAGGAAGTTGAAATTAAACATAAAATGTACAAACTGTGATCACGATTAAAAGCCTGAAAACTACTACACTTTTCGTGAAATATTTTATAGAGTAGCGGACATTTAAAAATAAAATCTTTCAAAATTTTTGGTACATTTGTCACATCCTCACCACGAAAGAGCAGCGGCCTTGCATATGAACTTTTCTAAATCTTATCAGGGTGCGTAGCTGGATTTTTCAACAAAAAATAAGCACCTATTAAGTACTTTTTAAGCACTCAAAAAATATTTTTAATCACTTTCCAAAAGAAAAAATCATAATTAGGATCTGTGCAGTAATAAAAATTCTTTTTTTAATTTATAAACATAAAATCATTAAAATTCAAAAACATTTTCAAAAACTTTACATAATCATGATAAAATAACTAGTTCCTGATAAATATTGCAAAGAAAATTGTCAAAATCATGTATTTTTTGTAATATAGAATAACAATCGATATGGCAAAAAAAATGTCTTCTTAAAAAATAGAAAATTAAGCATTTTTTACAAACCCTAAATAAAAAACGCACCATTAAGGGCTTTTAAAAAATCTAAATCAGAAATAAGCACCTTTAAGCACTCTTTACAAACTCTACCCCCCCTGTTTATATGTAGTAGTGTGGAATATAAGTTTTAATGAATGAAAAATAATACATTATAACACAAACATAGCTACCACTAGAATAAACTTTTACAAAATGCGTAGAAAGTTGGCAGCCCTGCAATTACAATATCCTGGTATAATGTTAAAAAAAGGAAGGAAATGGAATACCTGATTTATGACCAAGAACATTCTCTGCTCCACTCGAGTAAGGCGAAGTCGTTGAATACTTTTTTGAAGGAATTCGACTGGGTTTAGGAGGAGGAGTTTCTGCTGTTGCTGTATTGTTTCCAGTCGATTCAGGCTCTTGGACTGATTTACTGTCGAAAATTAACATATTTAAACCGGCAAAAAATTCAGTACTACTACAACTAAGGTAAACATATCAGCTGACTGTAAAAACATTTTTTAATCTTTATATTAAAATAAATATAGTAGCAAAATAAGTTAAACTAGGCATTGTGCACATTAGATAATTAACTTTCTAGCGATTGAAAATTATAATTTTCTGCATCAAGGAAATGCAATTGTGTAATCCGATAATCAGTATTATTCTTATTTTCTTCCTCAGCTAAAGAAGAAAAAGAAATTTTTTTTTGTGCTTATTATTAAAAATTTGGTTATAATTTTGCCTACATAATCTTGCATACATTAAGAAGAAAAAAATGCTGACGAACGATTTTTTATTGCGCTGGAAAGTTAAGCGTCCCAGGAGATACGTCATAACTTATTTTATGTGCTCATTCGACGATCTTATAGTACATGAGCAGAATTCCTGTTCTATTGAATAACAAAAGAAAATTTCAAATGAATAATCCTTAAAAAAAAAAATTAAAACAGAAGATACATTTGGGTTACAAATGGGTTTTAACACTTTAATGGTACTTAAGGTTGAAGAAGTCAACATATTTTGCTTTTGAGAGATTTTACCACAAGAAAGGGGAAAATTAACTTTTTTATGTTGGAAAACCGCCATCTTAATGCTTGAAAAGTAATTTAAAGTTTGAAAAAATCCAAATGGGTAAATAGTAAGGGCAAAAATATATTAAATATGGAGGGTTACAAATGAGAAAATAACTCATTAAAGTTTTGATAGAACTGCTTTCTAACTATTAAAATATGGGTTTCTAACTATTAAAATATGGGTTTCTAACTACAGTGAAACCTCGATTTTACGTCCCCCGAATTTACGTTTTTCCCGCATTTTACGTTTTTTTCATCAGGACCCAGTTTTTCCGTATACCTCCAATGTTAATTTTACCCGGATTGTAAGTTTTTAATTTACGGAATTTCCCGCATTTTACGTTTTTTGTAGAAAGAAAAAAAATAAAAAAACGTTTTAATAAGCAATATTTAAGGTTTTTTACAGAAAGCAACTTGTCCGGAAAGCTGTAGCTGAACTAGAGAACGGAAACCTAAATGACGCCTGCAAACTAAAGTTAAGTGTTCTGGAGGCTATGCATTTTATTTCTGCTGCTTGGAGAAGCGTTACACAAAAGTGCATTTCCCACTGTTTTGAAGAAAGCGGAATCGTAGCTTCTAATGAACCGTTAACAGATGCAGGATTAGATAGACTAGACTCGGAGAATGACAATGAAACAGTTAGCTATGACTTCGACGAGTACATCCGAGAAAACTTAGCAACATGCGAAGCTGAGAGAACCACTGCTCCATCCGTGGACGATGTTATGGACTTTTCATCCGCCGATGAAGATGAACAAGAAGAAACAGAAGCACAGCCCGTTCCTTCTTTCAACACAGCATTGAGAAGTTTGCTAATAGTGAAAGACTATTTTCTATCATACAAAGACCAGGAAAAAAATTTGCAAAAGATTTCAGTCCTGGAAGATGAGGCATTTACTTTGAACTCAATGTCTAAAAAACAATCTACTATTACGCACTATTTTGCACCTAAATTACATGATTCTTAACAAAAATTGTAAAAGTGATCTTGAACTGGTATGTTTTTTTCTTTAAATACTAATATTCTTTTCGTAAAATATAGATTTTAATAGTACCTTTTGAAAGAGTCATCTTTACTACCTTTAGTTTGTTTTATTTTCCCATTATTATTATATGATTTTTTGCTATCTAAGTATTTCCCGTATTTTACGTTTTCCCGGATTTTACGTTTTTTTTACCCAGTCCCCTGAGAAACGTAAAATCGGGGTTTCACTGTATTAAAATATGGGTTTCTAACTATTAAAATATGGGTTTGAGTAAAATTATGATTAGTATTCAACAAGTCTACAAAGACATTCAATACTTTCTGTAATTTAACCCTTCATGCAGCATTTTTTTCTTCCCTCGTAATGTTAGAGCATTTTTTAGCTTATTACTTAATAGTTTGATTTTTAACATCAGTTTTTATGATGAAAAGGTGGGTCCAAAATTTTATCCACTAAAAAAAAAAAATTCTGTGCTTTTAAATAATCAAATTTATAAAGTCAGTGTTCATAAATACTTGATGCCAATCAAATGAACAAACACATAAAACACAAAAGAAAATGGCTCTACAGTGTTGGCCTCTCTTCTCTCTATCCTTTACTGTTATCCACATTTATATTAGTAAAACCTGTTCTTTCCAAAACAAATTTATTTTGTTGTATAAAACAGACATTAGTTTAAACCTGTTTTTTTTTAAATATTTAAAATAATATTAATAACCTTTTAAGTGCCATAATATAAGTTAAATAATATTTTAAGTGCTAAATTAAAATTAATCAGACCATTAAAAAGCATTTAACAGACATCTTTTCAACCATTTATTAATATTTTAAATAAAGATTTCAAAAATATTCCTTCTTGAGTTTCACTAAAATGCAAATATGATAAAACAGTAAATAATAACTGAAGATTTTAAATAAGCTTATTTATTACTTTACAACACCCTTTAACATGCAAATAAGCATTTAATATCTAAATCTTATTTTGGAAGTAACAAAAATCATGCAAAAAAAAATAATAAATAAATTTTTCCCTTGAGTTCACATTTTAACATTATTCACATTAATATCATTGTTTAATAAAATTAAAAGAAATAAAATTTATAAATAGGATACATAATAAACACATATTTAATAGTAAATGCATGCTTTTGTTCTAATAATAAAATAATGAAATGAATAAGCTACTTTTTTTGTCATTTATTTTAACATAATGGAGCTTTAAATATAACAATGTTCTTATTGTTGTATTGCAGCATTAAGAAAGAAAAAAAAGGACACATCAGTACTTTTTTTTCTTTAATGTTGTATAAGTAAATTTTAAATATATTTCTTAAACTACCTTTTTTTTGAAAAAAAAATTGATTACAAAAATTGCGATTTGAAAATAATGCAATAAGGAATATAAGCATATTCCATAAATACAACACAAATTTGTTTACCTAAATAACAATAAATAAATTTAAAATTAAATTGAAAAAATGAAGAAAAACACATTAATCTTATTTACTGTTTTGTCTATAGCAAGCATTATGCATCTTTAACAAGTATGTGAAGAAAAAATAAATAAAAATAAAGAAATTTTATACATGATTTAGCTAATTTTAAAAATTGAACAGAACATGGTGTTAGTGATGATCTATTCTATTTTAAGAGATCTCGTGTTTTTATCTTAAATTTTCTCACATTAATTTTTTTTTCCACATAAGTATTTTTGTGGAAACTTGAATTTCACATAAACATTTAAAAACTGCAGATTTATGCTAATTTAAAATAAATAAATACGTATAAGCAATTAAACTTATACAGTCGAACCTCGATTTCACAAATTTTTCGATATCTGGAAGAAAAAAAAATTCCATTCAAATTTTCCATACACTCAATGTTAAAAAAAACTTGATTTCACAAATTTTTTTTTCATAAGTAGTGTAGATTTTTTTCCTAAAATTAAAAAATATTCCACAAAATAAAAAATTTTAAGAATGGCTGACAAGGCATCTTCCTCTGGATTCATTAAAGATCACAAAAGTAGACAAACATTTAATATCGTTAATTCTGCTGAAAACTACACTGAAAATGATTGGAACAGATTGACCGGACACATGAAGCTTGATGACATGGAATTTCACGACTTTGTAAAGGTAGATGATGCAGTCAGTGGGATGACAATGATATCATCGCTCAAACGAAAGCTTCTTGTGAACTATCAGACAAAGAGGATGAGGAAATCTAAGATTTACCGCTCAATGTTACTAACAAACAAGCACTTTCTGCAGTGGGCACAGTAAGGAGATTTATTGAGAGGCAGCCGAATATGTCAAGAGGTGACATTTAAAGCTATAGACCACTTAGAAAGTGCTATAGACAAACTTTCTTACACATCTCCAAAGCAAACAACAATTGAATCTTTTTTTAAATGAAAGTGCAAAAAGTGTTTTTAAAATAAATATGGAATAGTAAATAAGGTATGTAAAGAGCATTTTTCTTTATTTTACCATCAATAACATGCGATTTTCGATAATTCGAAATCTCGAGTTTTTTCTCCTCTCCCTTCAAGTTCGAGATATCGAGGTTTGACTGTAATTGCAAAAAAGAGGAAGAAAAATTATATTAATACAAGAAAATTTATCGATTAAAAAAATTTTTAAAGGAAAAAACTGTTTGGTTCTAAGTGGATTGAGTAAAATAATGATGAATAACAGTTTACCAAGGTTTAGAATCAGTGGTTCTGGAATGGCCATGCTGTAGAGTGGAGAAATTAGACAGGGATTTTCTAGGATAATCATTCGAAGGATGACGTGGCACTGTTCCACTTGAAGGAGAATCTATGCAGGCAAGTAAAAAAGATAACTAAATAAGAATGCATGCATAAATATGAAAAACACACCAGTGAAAAGGACAATATGAATTTTTTTCTCTATGAAATTTTTCTGTACGACCCAATCAAAAATGCTCTCATAATAAGGGGTCAGTCCAGACATTTTGCAAAAGGTCCGTTTTTGTGAAGTTGTGAAAAAAAGACTTGTAATTTTTGAATATAAAATAAACGTTAAGTCACATTCTTTCAACCAGTATCCTGCTTTTGTGAATTCACGCAAATAGGGTCCGTTATTACAAAAAAAACTTTTTCAAGGAGTTTTTAAATTGTAAAAACATACCGAGATTATGCTCAACACTGTAAAGTCATAATAAAAAAATTTAAATTTTATAAGATAAACAGCAATTGCTGCTACTAAATTAGAGATGCAACATACAAATATTTGGTATTTAGCCTATACTGCTGAAGGCAGAATATTCATTTTGGACGAATAAAAAAGAAGCGTCTGCCGAAGACAAAACTAAGTTCGTTTACATTTGTCTCCCCCACCTTCCTGGGAAGGGTTTATTCGATTAACAAAACAATAATTAAGATAAAAAATTTTTTGAAGGGTCTGATTAAAAGATAAATTATTTTGTGAAAGGTCCGCTTTTATGAAAAGATATTTTGTGAAGGATCCGTTAACTAGACCCCTGATGATGAAAATAACTTTTAGTGCTAGTACTGCCAAATGCATGGGTTTTAATAAATTTATGTTGAAATGTAACTATAGACAATGATTTTTATGGATTTTTAAATTTTTATGCAGTTTTAAGCCCCAAATTTACAATAGCATAATAGTTTTTTAATAGATGGAAAAAAATATATAAAA
Source organism: Parasteatoda tepidariorum (assembly GCF_043381705.1). Classification (NCBI taxonomy): domain Eukaryota; kingdom Metazoa; phylum Arthropoda; class Arachnida; order Araneae; family Theridiidae; genus Parasteatoda; species Parasteatoda tepidariorum. The sequence goes on along the minus strand of NC_092210.1, from coordinate 91,801,110 downwards.
ATTTACCAGTCATAAATGATTTTTATTTGTAGTGACAATTTTTGGAAATATTTTCTTACTTTACCATATTTTCGCGCTGATTCACAAATTATGTTTAAAGCTTCACAAAATAGGTACCTCTTAAAAAAAAAAAAAACTAGACAGACCCCTTATGGATAAAAAGAAAAGAAAGAATAAGTTTAATATCTTTTCTTAACTTATTAGTAACAATTAAATTCTATGTTCACGCAGATAAATAAAAAGATAATTTTAAAATATTTTCATCATTTTCCCAAAGCAATTTTATTACTTAATGATCCAAATCTGTGTCCAAGTATCTCAATAGTTAGTTATGAAATGTAGCTGTTTTTATTTCTTAAAAAAAATATGGTTTATGATAATTTGTATTTTAATATTTGTATATCAAATTTTTATAAATTAAGTTTTAAGAGAAATAGATAAATTTTTTCTCTTCAATAAAAATTGCAATTCGAATTCTTGACTTTTTTTTAACTCAGAAGAACCTCTACACATAATTTTTTCAGCTTCAAGTATATTTTCATTAAGTCACAACCACCTTTGAATTGCACTCCGAAACTATGATGAATGCGAGATTACTGCTGAATATTGCACCAAATTCTGTGCAGTACAGCTCTTTTTAAATAATTGAAAAAAACACCTATAACTTGACAAGAAAAAAGTATAAGTATGAAGCATACATACATTAAATATTGCCAACGTTTTAATAAAAAATATAGATTGGTTATTTTTTTAAAAAAGATTTGGTAAATATGAATCTCTATGCTTGATTTTTAAAACATGTGAATAGGAATTATGATATGTAATTTAAAATCCTGTGAGTGCAGATCATGTTCTGTAATTTTAAAACACAAGAATGCGAAACGCAATTGTGATTCTAAACCACATGTGCATGAATAGCGATGTGTAATTATAAATTGTGTGAATATAATTTTAAATTGGTTTTGCATTGGCAGAAAAGAAAAACCAAAAAAAAAATTATTTTTGCAAGAATTTTAAAATGCGGATTATTTTTTTTAATTTTTTAAATTCGACAATATTAATTAAAAAGAAGAAGCAGAAAAACTCATCCTTAGGTGTATGTAAGAATCCCTAACCTTCAAAGGATTGGCTCCTTTCGGAATCTCCTAGAGGCAGTATATCTTCTGCTGTTGACACCTTCTCTAGTGCTAGTGCAGCATAGTGCATTTGGCATTCCAGGCCATAGCGAGTTGCGTAATAAGAGAGGGGCATACTCCTGTTGACAGGTTTCGATATGATGGCACCAGAAGCAGCTGATATTGGGCGCTTGTTGCCCACGTAGTAGGTCACCAGGTCAGGAACTGTGTCGAAGCAATCATCCTCAAACTGATACTGAATCCTCTCGTACACTGTGAAGGGTTGAAAAACAACCTGAGAACAAAAACACATTCATTACTATCTGTATCAGGGTTTGGTGATTTAAATCACAATTTAAATCATGATTTAAATCAAATGATTTTTTTAAAAAATTCATTGATTTAATCAAATGATTTTTTTTTTTTAAAAATCATTGATTTAAATCAACTTATTTTTTTTAATATATATATATATGTAGATTTAAAACCAGACTCCCTTAAAAAAACAATTTTCTGAGAAACTTATGACGGACCTAAAGCGCAACCAAGCAGTAAAATCCACTGGAAAACCCTAGGCAAACATCCAAAACAGTTGGAAGAAATTTTGTCACAGTCCTCATAAGAAGGCTGTGGCAAACTTCAGACTCTCAACAGGCCACGACTGCTTTGACAAAGCACCTCAACAGAATAGGTATCCTTCCATCTAGTGAATGCCAAATCTGCAATTGGGGAACCATGAACTCAGACCACTTGCTTGTATGCCCTTTACTGGACAAGCTATCCCAAGAGCGGGGTGATCTCTGTAAACTTTACTGGGATGCCAGAGATCACATGAACTCTCTGTAAAGACTACTCCTCATTCTTCACTGTATATATATATTTTTTTCTTACTTTAATTTTTTCTATGTGTTCTTTTTGTGTTAATACGCGTTTGTCATGCGTTTTCTTTGTTTGTTATTGTAATTTTGTTCCTTTTTACTCCTTGTTTATGTCCACTTAAAGTTGAACATTGTATATGGATTATTATTTCCAATAAAGCCATATGTAACAACATATTTATTTAAAAAGTTAAAAAACAGTGTTTTAAATTATTTATACTTTTATTATTTCTTTTCTTAGTTTTAAAATTTACTTTAAATAAATTGCTGCATTAGTTTTAAAATTTATTATTGCTGCATTAATTAATTTTAACTAATGAAATTACTTTCTTTCTTCGTATGTGTTAAATTCCTACACATTTGAAATTACATTTTTAAAAATCTTTTGATTCTTGAGATTGAAAGTACAGATTAAAGTAAACATTATGTATTTTTTTCTCATAATATGCTTACAGTATCCTTGACGTTATCAGATTTTCTATAAAGAAATTTTGTGAAAAAAAAATTTAAATTAGTACAGATTTTTGTAATTATTATTATTTTTTTTAGCTTAATTTATCCATTTTGATGTTGGATTAAAAATGAATATTTTAATATAAAAATATACAGATTTAATATTTATTTATTTTTTGATGAATAACTACATTTATAAACACAATCTGTAACATTTATTTTGTCATTTTAAAAACCAAGAGAAAAAAATAAATCACAATTTTAAATTAAAAGTATGGTTTGGTAATTGAAACTTTGCTTTAATAGTTAAAGAGTTCTTTAAATTCCCTATTTCCTTTAGTCTTTAAATTTCAATCATGCATTTGTTTCAAATTGGTTGCCATTCATTTAAAGCTATGTATTATAATGAAAAATTGTTCTAGGTAGTTAGAGCTTCTAAAATATTCATATAATATAGTTTTAATATTAATTTAATTTTGATTTTTTTAGTCATAAATCAAAGTTCTTGCAGTGTATTTCAGAAATTTTTTTTTAAAAAAATCTGATTTTTTTCTATTTAAAAAAAAATTAGTTATTTAGAGCATAGGGACAAAGAGGTGTGTGCTGAATTATAAACAGGAAACATTTTTAAGGCAGGTAATTGCAATCCATTTGTTATAATAAAAATAAATATGGTAATAAAAAAAATACAACAAAGAAACCTATGCTTAAAAAGAGTAATTTATTCTTAAAAAGGATAATTTATTCTTAATAAGAGTAATTTATTCTTAATAAGACAATTAAAAAACACCCAGCAATAGCAAGCGATTGAATTTTTCTTCGTTTTTCTTACACAGCTGTCAGAATAATTAATCATTGAGAGCATTACTGCAAATTTTGTTCACAGCAGAGATCGACATATTGCAATGATTGATGCAAATGGTCGCTGAGATTTTTTTCACTTGTAGTGTAGTTGTCATGCTGTAGGTGAATCCCGCGCAGTGGACAGCTGAAATATCAGGTCAGGGTGCGTAGCCAAATTATTCAACAAAAATAAGAGCTTTTCAAGCACTTAATTAATATTTTTAAGCACTTAAAAAAAATATCATAATTAGGCAGGGTTAGGAAGTTTTTGACAATTGGCGGTTTTAACCGTCACGTCAAAAAAAATATATCTTTTGGAATGTTTTTGACAATTGTGAAAATATTTGAATCATGTAAATCGAATAACGTTTTTATATGCTACGGACTGACTATGAGCCGAAATAGACTGGGATTGAATTAAGTGTGAAAACGTTGAATAGAACAATGTGAACTGTGCCTTTCTGCATAATTCGTAGTGAAAATAAACATAGTAAAGAAAAAAATCTCAATTTGGAAAGGGGAAAATTAAGCACTTTTTAAAATCACCCAATGAAAAAAGCACCTTTAAGGGCTCTTAAAAAACGAAAATCGAAAATAAGCACCTTAAAGGACTTTTTAAAATGCTACACACCCTGCTGGTACTTGGCCATCAATTATGGGAGGATTTTATTTTAGTTTATTTATTTTAGTTTTTAAAGAATTATATTAGAATGATAAAAACATTTAAAAGTTTATGTAGCGATACATCTTAAGTTTGCAATAAAATTAAATATTTTAAACAGATATAATAAGAGAATTAAAATCTAACTTGTCAAATGTAGAATCGAAATCTCAGAACCAAAGTAAAGCAATACACACCTTCTCCTTTCCCACATAAATTTAAGTAATTTTCAACCAATAGCATGATTCAGTTCTTAAAAGTTAAATCACTCCTGTGATTAAAAAGTGAGTGTGATAACAGGAGTAAATCCTTTTTTAAAAAAACATCAGTATTGGGTACCTCAATTTAAAAAAAAACTCTTTCTATTTCTCATAAGAATAGAAACGTTGCCACCATTATTCTCAAAACTGAAGAATAAATAGGAAAAAGTCGTAGTGAACTCTTGTGATGTGCTCACAATGAATTTTATTGAACCAACTGATCGGTGTAATAGACACTAAAACTAGATTGTAGCAATTTAAATAATAAAGTAGGATGGAAATGACTGTAAACCTTGTTGATAACAAAGTGCAGTGAGGTATTTTTCCATCGACAGGTAAGGACATAGTCTCCAGGCCTGGATATACAATCGCGGATGAGGAAATCCCCGTCACCCGACATCAGCTCCTCCGCCCTTTGCCTAGGGATGGTGCCATGGTACCAGGCATGACTCCTCAAGTCATTGTTGTCTAGGCTCAGCTCCCACTCCAAAGCTTTCTTCAACTCCTCTGGTGAAGACGTTTCGGTCAGGGGTTCCTACCAACAATCAAACTCTTTCAAAAACATAAATAGTGAATTCAGATGCTCAACAGAAATTTATTTTAATATCAAAACGTAAACAAATTATGTCTGGATTACACAATGGGGAAGTGACACTACCGTAATTTGTCTAAATTTTGATATTTTTTCAGTATTTGAGATAGGTTTTATTTACGTCGCACTAGAGCTGCATGATGGGAAACCTTAGCATGTAAACCTTACGGCAACCTTGTGTCTTGTCATTATCACTAAAAACCTTTGTTCAATAGAGCAAAAATATTGCAAACCTTTCATCTTAAAAGGATTAAAAATTATTTTTTAAAGATTTTTTGTCACTTAGATCCATAATGACGTTTTAACTGGTGTCACACTAGCTATGAGATCAAATTGCATTGTCCATTAAAATTTAATGACCAAGTGGATTTTCGCTGAGCATACAAGACTTTGACCTAGTTTAAGATTATTTTCACCTTGAGACTTTTTCACGCTTGAAAAGCCTAAGTCAACCTCGATTTAAGGTTTTTATATAGAATGTTGTTTTCCAAGATTTTGTAGTAGGGTAATGTGCCTAGAATAGAGCAGACTGTCACAGATCTCGTTTTAAGGTTCGAAGGCTTAAGCATAAACAACATTAAAAACCTTTTTAGGTTTACATTATAAGGTTTTTGCTGAATGCAAATAAACATTATTTTGCTATCTGGGAGGCAGGTACTTTTATTTACATCACACTAGAGCTGCACAATGGGCAATTAACGACGGTCCGGGAAATATCCCTAAGGATGATCCGAACACAGGTCATCGCCATTTTGATCCTCTGCTCAGGAGATGTCTCCACTACCTTGGTGGCCAGACGACCTGCGTGCCTTCTACAGTACAGAACCCGTTATCCGGAAATCAGAAAACCGGAAAACCAAAAAACCGGAACGAAATTCGATAAATTTTCTAGCCATTTAAAAAAAAAAAAAAATTTCCTCGTAAGATTTTAGGATTTTTCTTTCTTTTCTGAAAGCTGTTTACCTTACCATCATTTTGGAAATAATCATTAGTGTATTTCTTCATCGTTTTTTCTTCTTTTTAAGATCATTTCCAATTATTATTTTTTTTTAGTTGGGTTTAACAATAAAAAGACGGCTTTGTGTAGCGATTCAGAAAACCGGGAAAATCAGTTATCCGGAATAGCGATGGTTCCGATCGTTCCGGATAATTGGTTCCCTACTGTATATAAAAACCTTAAATAGAGGCTGACTTAGGGTTTTCAAGCGTGGAAAAATCCTATAATAAAGCTAATCTCAATGTCTTAAATCTAGGTAATTATAAGGTTTCTTTTCGCAAAGTCTTGTATGCTAAGCTAAAAACCGCCTTGTCATGAAATGTGGCGGATAATGGACAATGCAGTTTGATCCGATCGCTTGCGTGACGTCACCTAAAACTATCGTTATGAACCTAAATAGTGGCAATACTTTTTAAAAAAAAGCTTTAAAAAATAATTTTTAATTCTTTTAGGATGAAAGGTTTGACACTGCAATATGTTTGCTTTATTTGAATAAAAGGTTTTTTAGTGCAATTATTTTCGCGACAATAGAAAGAAAATTCTGACACAAGGTTTCTGGGTATTGTTCTATATGTTTTACTGCCTCACACTCACAGCAATATAGAAAATTAAGTAAAATGATATCGACGAATTATTCTACTACAATTCACCCAAATAACATCAGAAAATACAAAATCTAACTATTTGGGAGTTATATCGAATAATAGGAAAGATAAGTTCCACCATCACTAATCATTGAATAGATGTTGTTTTCAAAACCACTATTTGGATTGTGGGTTTAAAAAATTGAAAAACGATTTCGTGAAAATAATTAAAGTGATTATTAGACCATTATAAAATCGAAAAAACAAATGAAATTCAATAAGAACTCTTTTATAATATTTAAATATGCCTCGAATCGGAAAATAGTATTATTTCTCATTAGTTTTCAGATACGTTTAGAAAAAATTCTTTTGATGAAAATAAAAAGAAATTTCGATTCGAAACGTTTTTTTATGAAATTTAAATATGTCTCTTATATGGAAACAATTTAAAGAAGATTCAAGTTTTTATAGTTGAAGATTATAAAATGATGGAAGCAAAGGAATTTGAACAAAAATACATTTATTAAGTAATGCATAATTTAAAATAATGAGAGGATAACGTTTCTCATTAATTTTCAGGAAAGATTCATTTAACTATTGGTAAAAACAGTAGGATTTCAATTAGAAACGTTCTAAGAAAGTTTAAATGTATCTTTAATATGAAAACAATTTAGATGAAAAAATTATGTTTCTCATCAGTTTCTTTTTTCTTTTTTTTAAAGATGAAGATTATAAAAATGGAAAACAAAAAAATTAGAATAAGAATGCTTTTATTAAGTTTAAGTGCATTTCAAATTAGAAGAAAAAATTGCGAGAAGATTATGGTTTCTCATTAGTTATTATAGCTGAGATTCGTTTAGAAAAATTCCTTTGATGAAAACAGAAGAATTTCTATTTGAAACACTTTTTAAAGTTTGAATGTATCCTAAATATGAAAGCATTTAAAAAAGAAAATTTACGTTAATCGTTAGTTTTTTTTTTTTTTTTAGCTGAAGATTATAAAAAAGGGAAGAAAAAAATTAGAATAAGAAAGCTTTTATTCATTTTAAAATTTAAATGCTTCTCATATTAGGAAGGAAAAAAATACACAAATCATGAGAAGATGATGCTTTTTCTTAGTTTTCAGCTAAGATTCGTTTTGAAAACATTCGTTTGGTGAAAACAGAAGAATTTGAATTAAAAACGTTCTTATAAATTTTAAATGTATCTTTAAAAAGAAAAACATTTAAATAAGAAGATTTCGATTCGGTTTTTTTTCGGTAGATTTTTAGCAGTAGGTCATAATAGGGAAAATATAAGAATTAGAACTCTTTTATTGAGTTTAAATGCATTTCAAATTAGAAAATAATTTAAAATTGAACATTTCTTTTAGAAACGCAATTATTAAGTTCAAATGTATCAGAAATATAAAAACAATTTTAACACGATGTTTCCTATTATTTCTTTATATATTTTTTAGCTGACTATTCCAAAATGGTGCAAACAAAAATTGAATAAGAACGCATTTATAAAGTTAAAACGCATCTCAAATCAGAAAAAAAATTGAAAATGATGAGAAGATTTGTTAGATTCAGCTAAGATTCGTTTACCTACTAGTAAAAACAGAATTTCAATAGCAGAAATGCTCTTGTAAATATGAAATCACATTTATAGTGAATGAGAAGCATTTTAGAGGGAATTGATCAGAGGTAGCAACCATTATGTTCTCTAATTGAGTTGTTTAAGAGACTGATTGGCTATTCTAAAAACTTTTTATTTTTTTTTTGTTACTTGGTTCCTGCTTTCTAGAGAAGAGGTGTCAAACTCAATTTTGCAGAGGGCCATATATTAAATTTAGAATATGTAGGCGGGCCAGATGCAAATAAAAAAAATATACTGAATTATTATAAAATTTTCTTTATCTAATTACATAGTTTATAATATACGATTGCTAAAAATCAAATCAAATTATTATAAAATTTTCTTTATCTAATTACATAGTTTATAATATACGATTGCTAAAAATCAAATCAAAGTTATAAAAGATGGTTATTATTTTGAGCTCGAGGATCCAGATACCTGACTTCTCTTGTTTTTGACAAGCTCATTGATGTCCGGTTTCGTACTTGTTATAATTATTTTAAGAATTGATTGGAGATGTTCATTCGTAAGTCTTGCGCGATGTTTGTTCCTTTTTATTTTCATGANTATCTTTGACATGACTGTTCTAGAGTGAAATGAACTTTTTTTTCGCCAGCTTCTTGTATTTCACACGCTGTATCCGCTGAAAGTTATTCAGAGTATCTACTAAATCCGTGACTTTTCATTACTACACAACAGTAAATTTATAAGAAGAAAAAAATAATATTATAATAACATTAATTCAAAGTATAGGTATAACTAAAACTGTTATACTCTGCGTTTTCATACTTATAGATTTCAATAAAAAAAAATTAAAAAAAGAGTAAAGAAAGAGTTGAAGCCATAAAATAGTTAACTAAAATGCAAAAGAAAATCATTTTCTTTTTTTCCGCAGAATTATATTCTAAAATTACTTTTCTTGTTCCTCGGAAAGGAAAGAAATAATCCTAATTTTTTGGTTATTTCAGAATTAAAAAAAAAAAAATTCGCCAATGACTGACTTGCTTCAGCTAGAAATTTTAAATTGATAAAATATAAAAAATAAAAAAATTCTGAAATCAGAAAAGTTAATAAGATAATTCACTCCAGAAATGTTCTTTCTTTAATTTTTTGAAAGAACACCATAGTTTTTAAAGAATAGGATAAAACATTTTACATTAAGACTGGGAAAGGGGATTTTGTTACAAATTTAGATATTCAGAACACCATGAAAGTGGGGGAGGAGGTAAATTTCATTTTAAAAATTAGATTTTTCGGCAACCTAAATCCATGACTTTCCATGATTTTTTTAAATGGTCAAAATCGTGACATTTCATGCCAAATTTTGTTCAATAACGTAATCCATGACTTTCCATGATTTTTCATGGACTTTCTAGGTGCGCAGATACTCTGGTTATTACATCATTTTAATTATAGTTTATGGCTGATTTTGTAACAAATTTTTATTTATAATTAAATATAAATTTTATGTTAAATAATTAGTTTAAAAAACTAAAGTAGTTGAAACCATTATATAGGAAATTTTACATACATAAAGGTCAGGAAATGGATTGTTTACCCTAATTAGAAAATTACTTTTCTTTAATAATAACAATAATTTTCAATTTTTGAAAAAGTGATAATTTAAAAGTGGTCACTATTAAAATTGTCACTACAGATCACTCACTGGTAACGAAATTTCTTGATTTTGCCCTATTCCTTGCTTATTGAAAATCATATTATTTTATATAGAATTGAATATTACTTAAGAAATAAATATGCGAATAAAATAATATACGAAATTTTAAATTAGAAAAAGAATTGAAAAGAATGGACCAATGTTGTCTTTGTACAACTTACCACTACTTTAATTGATGGGAATAATTTAAACTGTTTCTCCCACATTGAATTTTGCATCGTATAGAAATAGATTGGATTAAGAAAAAAAAAGTTTATTAAATATATTTTTCAACCAATATCGGCAAAATAATGAGCTATCAATTTTTTTCAAAGTGTAATTTTTCTAAGAGAAAAACTTTCTGTTCAAAAAAATTTCGTTTCATATACTTAAAAGGTTCTGAAACTGAAATTTCCCGGACATCGCATCTATTAAAAAAGCTTGGATTTCGATTTAATTACGAAAATTCAAACGGAAGGAAAAACGTAATGGCTTTCACAGCACAGCAATTATAAACGAAAGGCCGATGGGCACGAATGACGTCAGTTCGTGAATAATAACGTGGCTCCAGATGAAAACGGAATTATAGTTAGTCTAAAGTAAGAACTCCCCTAACCATTCGTCTGGACTCGTGGCGGTGACTATGATAACGAGGAATAACTATTTCTAGTAGGGGTGTGGGGTCATTTTTTAGGACAGGTTTTGGCTCGGGTTCGAGAAAGAAAGTGAATCTTTTTCTTCGGTCTATTGTGTTAGCCGCAGAGTGAAGAGAAGCTACCCTCCCTAAAATGCGCTATTCCTGTTTCCATAGCAGCAGACCACCTCAGACTTCGTGGCGAGGGGAGTTCTTGCCATAGACAAACTATAACCTTTTTATTTAAAAATAACTTAATAATTAGCATTCTTAGAAAAGTAATAAATTGTTTTCAGGTGGTTTTGAGGGATTCTGAATGCCTTAAGATTCTTGACTGTAATTGTCCATTTGTAAAAAAGTGCTTGTAGTTAGAATTAGCCTTAAAAAATGTAGTTTTTCCATATATTGACCAAAATAATTTAAGGTATCAATGAAGATTATCTTTGTAATTCGGCGAATTATAATAGAACATATTGAACTTACCATATTGAACCGGAAACCCCTTTTTAAACTAAACCTCTGTCTTCATAGGCACGAACTAGGAAGGAAAGACACAAAGAAAAACTTCAGTTACAACAATTAAATAAATGTATAATTTAGAACATATATATATATACAGTAATTAAACAGAAGTATGAATAAATTGCATCAAAAATATCATTAAGGATCATTACAATAATACCAGTGGTGTAGTGTTGGTGAGGGTTTGTGAGGCAAAAAACCCCTCCGAAATTATATTACTTGATCAACGAGTTATTGTACGATAAGTAGGATGTAGATAGAAAAAAGTTATCATTATTCAGTGTTTTGTAGTTTAAACCAGGGTTGGCAAGTTTTTGACACATGACGGTTTTTACCGGTTTATATCATGGTTTTTACTGTCATGTCAAAAACGTCAAAAACTGTCAAAAACCCATAGTTTTGATAAAACTGTATTTTATTTTGAGTTTAACTGCTTGTGATTAAAATTAATTCATTTTTGGGCAATAAAATTAGAAAAAAAGTTGTTAAAAGATATTTAAGAACAGATTTTTTCACTTTTCCTACATGATTATATCAAAACATACTATTTGAAGTAAAATATTAGGATACTAAACAAAATTTTCAACATTTCCAAGCATCATTTTGTTTGGCATATTACATTACTGAAGAATGTCAAGTCATTCCTGACTTAGAGTTTGTTAGTAGTTACAAGTTTT
>NC_092210.1:91753234-91789012 GCF_043381705.1 Parasteatoda tepidariorum | reverse complement strand
CGAATGAACAGATCTTACGGAGATAGGGCCGGGATAGTCAGGTAGCCGGACACTGGACTCACGTATGTGAGAACGGGAGTTCGCATCCAGGCGGCCGAAAACTCCCCGTGTAGTAAATGATGACTGGTGCAAGTTAAATATGTCAGGTTACAAAGTCCTCCATGTTTCCATAACAAATCATACCTCTGGGGGCACTAAATTGAAGATGGATCGTTCTCTGGCTCAGGTCAAAATTACGATCCAGCAGATGAATGAATGGGTTCGCCCTATTCACAGGTGTGACGTGTGGGTGTGGTAGAAATCGAATTTACTGCCGTAAGCAGTGGCGTAGTGTTGGGGAGGGTTTGGGAGACGTAACCCCCTCCGACATTATACGAGCTATACCCCCTTGATTAACGAGCTATTGTACGGTAAATAGGTTGCAGTTTTGAAAAAAATCAACATTGATTTTTTCATTCGGAGAAAACATAAGTCATATATAACTTGATTTTTCGACTTATAATTCATTTATAATGTTGACCTTACCGGTAAATGTCCGAAATATTTGTTATATCCAATTTGATATTAATTGATTCGTTTATATTATTATATTTATTCGATGTTCTGCTGAGAATAGATTAGGAGAAATAATAGTCACATTCACCAATGCGACTATGTAATTGTCAACAGATGGAAGTCAACTCATTTGGGTCACTCACAGTAACCTACATGTAAGAACATGCTTTAAAACTACGCCACAGAATATGTAAGCACTTAAAGGAGGCTGCAATCAGTGATTTCATTAGAGTTTGGAAACAATACTTCCTAGGTTCTTTTTTACTAAAAGCAGTTCTCTATTTTAAATAATACCCACACAAATCTATCTTTTACAGGGATGAGATTAGCCAAAAGGCAAAAAAGCTGAATTTCCACAATAGTAAATTTTACGCAAGCGTAACCCTTTAATAATAAATTTCAGACAGTTTAAGGTGATAAATAATGTGTTGACATACAATTGGTACTAATCTATTATTATATAAATGATTACATTGATACTTAACATTTAGTGAAAATAAAAATTACCAATTAAAAAAAAAAAGCTGGAAATTATATTTTTCCTCTGTTCACATAAGAGACAATTATTACTTGAAAAACTACCTGGTTCAGCAAATTAAAACTACTGAGAATATACATTAATATTTCATTTCTTTTAATAAATACTGTTATGTGATTTATAGCAAATATATCAGTAATATTACTTTTTAAATTATATTGGAAAAAAAAACTTTAACAATGGATCATTATGTTCATATTATAGTCTAATCTAACTAGAGCCCTTTGAAACATATCAATAACAGTGAAGTAGAAATATATAGTAACTCCTTAACATACAAAAATTGCTATTTTAGTTTGAAAAGCAAATCAAGACATTGAATTTTAAACTTGTGTGAATATGAATCGCTACATAGATTTTTAAAAAGGCGCAAATACGAATCACAATATCGGATTTTTAAATCTCGTAAATAAGAATCGCAACATACAATACTCAAATCACGTGAATCAGAATCGCAACACTCAAATATGATAAGCTATGTTTGATATTAAAATCGTGTGAATGAGATCGAGATATTAGCAGATTCCAGGCTTGGGACCTCTAAAAGGCTTGTCAGAAGCAGCGTCATTTGAACTACAAAAATCGGATCTATCTGGAGGGCGGGTAAAAAATTCCGAAAATCTTATTTGCTGTGAGTAAACGGAGAGAAAACAGCTAAAATAAGTAAAAATGAGAAAGGTTTGGTAGCTATGCAGTTTGAATTTTCTGTTTCTCTTTGAAAATCGGTAAATTTTCTGAAAAAGCGGAATACTTATAAAAAAATGAAATTTTTAGAAAAATCTGAATTTTTGACAAAAAAGCTGAAATTCAAGTGATAAAAGTTAAAAAAGCGGAAAAATCTCATCCCTGTTTTAGTATAAGAAGTAGTACGAAAAAAGTGAGTATTTTTATTGATTCAGAAGAAGAAAAAAATGCGAACTTTATTCGGAGATTTCATTTTTCTCGATGATGTACCCGAAATATTAAATTTATATTTGGAAATTATTGTTCGCATGCAGATAGTAATCTGAAAGCCGTTGTAAGCATAGTCTGAGACATGAATTGGAAGGTATCATTTTAGTTTTTCAAATCCATGACTTTTCATAACAAATTCCAAGAATTTTTCTTAACTTAACGAAATTACTATTTTCTCCGACAAAAACACAACATTACATTTAAGAAAGCATTATTATAATAACATTCATTGAAGTAATACGTATAACCAAAAGTGCTATGCTCTGCATTTTCATATTTATTGATTTTTAATTTAAAAAACAGAGTAAATAAAGAGTTGAAGCAATAAAATAGCTGAATAAATGCAAAAGTAAGTCATTTTAAATTTTTTTTTCAGCAGAATTATATTCTAAAGATACTTTTCTTGTTCACGGGAAAGGAAAGGAATACTTCTTATTTTTCTGTTCTCATTTCGGCATAAAAAAAATTAGCCAACGACTGGCTCACTTCAGGTAGAATTTGAAACTGATAAAAAATAATAATAACCAAAATTCTGAAAAAACAGAAGTTTAAAAGATAATTCGCTCTAGAAATGACGTTTTTTCTTCAATTTCGTGAAAAAACACCATAATTTTTAAAGAACATGATAAAAATATTTTATATTTTAATAAAATATGACTGTGAGTGGGGATTTTGTTAGAAATTCAGAACACCATGGAATAGGGGGAGGGGATTTTATTTTAAAAATTAGATTTTTCGGCGACCCTCAATCCATAATTTTTTTCTTCTTTTTTTTTTTAAATAGTTAAAATCATGACATTTTATGACGAATTTTGTTCAATACCGAAATTCATGTCTTTCCATGATTTGTCATGACTTTCCAGGTGCGCAGATACCCTGTGAAATTGCGGCAAGCATTTTTATCTCAGCTTTAGAAACTGATATAAAAAGTCTAAAATGTTTAAACTATCTCTTTATGATCAACTTATACAGCTGTTGATGAACTTTCTTCTATTATCATTAAAAACTATCAAAAACCATTAATTTTAAAGAGAGACATCGAATGAACAGATCTTATTCAAAATTTAAGAATAAATTTAAAAATACTATTAAGTGTGAATTGTTTTCTGAAGGTGGTGGGGTGAGTATCTTGTTAGGCTTCGCAAAATGTTGTATGATACTGATATTTTTTATTTGTATGTTAGTTTTAGTGAATATTTAATGCTCTATATTATTATATAATTAAAAGGTAAAAATAATTAACTTATTTCCTCATTTGATTATAACCTTATACATTTTCTAAAAACAAAATTTCTTATACATTTTATTTCATTAAGAAAAGAATTATAAGGTAGAAATAACAATTTAACAGACAAATTATACAATTAAAATATATGTGTTTATATATCAAAACAGTATAACTCAGTGAACATATTTAAAAATATTGATGAGTTTTCACGTAAGTTTCTGCTCTCATATAACAGTTTTTTCATGGGGGAAAAAAACAATCCCATTAGAATAAAACTAAATTGAATAAAAATACAAAAGTCCGCTATAATAGTAAAAAAACTTTAAATTACCTCTATGAATGTTAATTTTTCCACTCTCAGTTATATTTCAAATAAACCAAAAACTACTACATTTTTCTTACTTTTTCATGAAATTGTTTAGAGTTGATCTAAATTTAAGCATCGTAAGCGAAACCTAATTTTTATACCAAAGAACAGTAAGTAATTCTATAATTTAACAAGATGAAGGGGAAAAAAAATATTTATTATTATTTGTTTGTTTTTTAAATATAATTAAAATAAGTTGATTAAAGAACTTTTTTTTTCTATAACATAATTTACATACTTTTTTAATGAAATATTCAGATTAGTTCAGTTTTTTTCACGTTTTTAACAATTACGAAATTTTTAAATCTTTGCATCTAACAAGAACATTTTCTTTTCCGATATCATAATTTTCATAAGGTGTGAGTTTCGAAAAAAAGAATTTGATGTAACCGGAATATTTTTTTTGCGATTTTAGTTTTTCAATTTATGATTTTTGACTTTGAGAGAGCATATTAACGAACATTATATATATATATATATATATCGTTTGCTTGTGTATCAGGAAAAAACAGTGTACAAAGGGTATAATTTAGCTCGTGCAGAGTTTAGTATAAGCAAACAATGCAGTAACAGTGTTAAGTACAAACAAGCAGCAAAATAAATGAGGTAAAGAGAAACAAATATAACATGAACGATGCGCTAACAAAAATTCTTAGAAAAAGATCAAATTTATTTACATATATGAAAACAAAATATGTAAAATAAAAACATTTGAAGTTAGGGGGTACTGTACCCAAATGCGACAACCTCAGTCTCTTCGATTTACAGATGAGAAATGCTTTTCTTACATATTTTTTTTTACATAAGAAGTGGGTCATTCTAAGAAAAAGAGACTTTTTCTTCAAGTCTCCTTCTTCCGTGCATGAAAATGATATAATAAATAGTTTTTTCCAGTATTTGGAATCATTTTTGTAATATTGAAAAGAATATCCTCATGTTTCCACATCCTTGTTTTTATATCCTTCATACATAAATATCCTCACGTGTATAAGTTTTAGAAAGAAAGCGGACATATTAACTTATCATTAGAAGAGCAACTACGGAATCCTATGTCCATCACAATTAAGATTCAATTAATTGAAAAAAAATCGTGTCATAAAAAATAAAATAGTAAACAAGTTCTAATAAATGTTTTTTTACAGATTGGCAAAATGGGTCTTGGTTTGGATTTGATTGCGTCCTCACACTTTTCAACTGTTTTCAANCAATTTCACGAAAAACGGACCTTTCACAAAATGTCTGGACAGACCCCTTACATATATATATATATATATATAACGTCGTTGTCGAGTGGAAGGATTAAAACAGTTCTTAGGCGGGGAAGGAGGGTACAAAATTTATTTATTAATTATTAGACAGAGCAGTCATGCAAAAGTGCACATGAAAAGTTGCGCTCCTTGGTTATATGTTAGGGAAAATCTTGCAAAGTAAAATCAGTAAAATGTCTTAATTTAGGGAAAGAGGGAAATCTTAGTAGTTGCTAATGGTTTATGAAATAGATCGAGCGTTTCCCACACAGAGAGCAAAGGGAAAAATGTCCTGCTTTTAATTAAATGCATACTTGAGCTAAAAATAGATTTAAGAACAGGATGTGGCTTTTAAAAGTGTGAGAAAGTATTTCGATTAGAATAATTAATTAGGATAACATAAAAAGACTAATTGAAGCTTTTTATGTTACATATAGTATATATATTTAGACGTAAATCATAAGAACAAATAACTGAGAACATTACTGCGATTTTTGATATGGCGGTTACGGTAAATTTAAAAGAGGTCCCTACACTAAAAAGGTTTAAGAAACTTAAGACTTGGATTATAAAGTAAAATTCAGAGTAGAAGGTAATATTTGTGGGAGGAGGGAAAGGGAGATCAAAAGAAAAGCCTCTCTAACTTTGGCAATCATCCAGCTTATTTTAACTAAGAAAACATCCCGGAGACACTTGTTGCCATTCTTGATTTCCAATTAATCGCCAGCCAAATAATTAAGACATTTATAGAACGTCGCATCTACTTTTTGTTATTTATTTTCTTATGATTGTTTTTTATCGTATTCATTTCAGCGGTTTCAATATTTTCTTTTCTCAGATATGGAATCATCAAGCTTCTTAAATCGGAATCATGACTTAATAAATAAAGAATTCATTTGCAGCTGTGAATGTACTAAATGAAGAAAGGCTACTTATTATTTTGAAATTATTTGGACATCAATAAAATAAGCTAAATTAACATTAAAGTACTATTTTAAATGCTGAGAATGGTTACCAGCGAAACATAATTCTCCCTCTTCAGTTTTTATTTATTTAAAATTGAACATTTTGATCAAAAATACAGGAATTTTTTTTATAACAACATATCCTTTTCACAATTTTTTTACACCTTAATTAAAAACACGATAATTAAGAATCATGAAAATAATTTAAATGATCAAATCGGGGATCTGAACGGAGATTCTGAATAAGATCCCTGATCACCCGAGATGCTGCCTTTAGGTTGGAAACCGGGCACCGACTGCCAAATGGAACCCTAAGGTTCCGTGGAAGAATTCAACGGGATATAAAGTATTATATTGCAGGATGCGTAGCCAAATCTTTCAACAAAAAATTATCACCTTTTAAGTACTTTTTAAATACTCAAAAAATATTTTTTTTAAGAACTATATACATTAACAAAATGCAAAATAATTTTCAAAGACTTCGCGCGATCATGATAAAATAACTAGTTTCTGACAACGAATTCTTTTCTTGATTATGTTAGCCATTATAAAATGATCGAGAGATATCAGAGGGTGGAAAATAAAGCCTGAAATTGAGTCAGCATACTATTATCTCACAGTAGATTCATACGCGGCAAGTATTTCATCTAACATTGTTGGCGCTTTCATACTCTACAGACCAACGGTAGACCGACATAGATTGTGGTTGAATGAATTGTGAAATCGCCGAATGTAAAAAGCACTCTTTTGCATAATACAAAATCAACAAGGTGAAGAAACAAATCTTATTTTCGAAAACGGAAAATTAAGCATTTTTTAAAAACCACACTATAAAAAGCACCTTTGAGGGCTTTTAAAAAACGAATATTAGCACTTTTTAAAAACGTTACTCACCATACATTTGTTAATTATTAAAACAACGACAGTTTTAGAATCGGAGTATTAAAAATACAGCAGTTTTAATATCTTCCGTCTCTTCGATATGACGAATATTTAGCCACTTTTTGGAAAACTCTGCCGAATATTTGGATTCGGCAAAGTATCTTTCAACAGTTTTTTTTTTTGGGGGGGGGGATTTGAATAAATTTGATAAAGAATAATCTAATATCGTATTTTTAAATATACATTATTAGAAATAGTTTCTACACATATTTGTTAAGTTCTAAAACTCGGCCTAAACTAAATGGAAAAACGAAACTTGAAGAATTGAAACTGGATTATTTTACACTGAACTACAAGTTTTGAACTACTGATTTCCTTTAACAGGGGGTGCGTAGCCAAATTATTCAACAAAAAATAAGCGACTTTTAAGCACTTTTCAAGCACTCAAAATATAGCGAAAATCAACATGGTAAATGAAAAATCTCATTTTGAAAAGGGAAAATTAAGCACTTTTTAAAAACATTCAATGAAAATAGCTCCTTTAAGGGCTTTTGAAAAACGAAAATAAGCACCTTTAAGCACTTTTTAAAAACGCTACGCACCCTGTTTAAATATTATTCAAGAACGAATATTTCGTCATTTTTTAAAGCTTTTTTAAAGAAATTGATCCTTTTTTTGTTTGTTTCGTTTTTGCTGCTTTTCTTTTTTATTTTAATTATGGCGTAGCATTTAAATGAAACTTTTCTTATAGATTTTATTCTCACTTTTTTACTGTACGGTAAGGCAGGTAACCTAATAAAGTGTGATTCTCGACGTTTAAGTTACATTTCAAAACAGAAAACTATTTTCTTTTTTTGTTTCTCGTTTGCTTGTTTTTTTTGTTTTTTTTTTATTTTTTTCTAAACTTTTCTTTTAAAGAGCGCTTCTAGTGTACGCGATTATTTTAGGGTCACTTTTTTTCTAAAATTAACATTTTTAATGTTTAAAAGCTACGTTTAAAAATTAAGAAGGATTTTTGTTTTGGCTTCTATTTAGTTTTCTCTTTTTTTAAAAGCATTTGTACTTATAAACGTTTTTATTATACCCAAAAAAGGTTTTTATTATGACCGAAAAGGATTTCTATTGGACTGCACTTCTCTTTTCTTTTTTTGATAATACGGTAATTGGAAAATTGAGATTTTCAGCTCCAAATTTTCTTTCAAAAATTAAGATCGATTTTTTTTTTCCGTTTTGCTTTTTGTACATGACCTTTTTTATGTGTGTTTTTACTATGCGCTTAATTTTTAAAAGCGTATTTGATAGACTATCTCTTTTAAAGTTTTATGAATAATTTGTTTCCGAAGAAATTATTTTTTGCTTTAAAGTTCCGTTTTAAGAATTATATTTCTTTCCATTTCCCTTTTTTCCAACTGTATAACTTAATTCTTTTCTTTCTTTCTTTATTTTTTTAAATAGCCGTTACTCAGTTTTTTATTTATCTTAAACATTTCTAAATATCTTAATATTTAATTATCTTAAATATTTCTATTATAATTCTTTTTTCTTTTTACCTTACACCAATAACATAGCTAGGTTTTGATTATTTTTCAACAATGACTGACTTATTCATACACCGTCAAACCCCGATATAGTGACCCTCCAAGTGTCCGGAATTTCAGTTCACTGTATCCGTACTGCAAATAATTTTAACTCATCTTTCCAAACTGCTCCCTTTTATGACACATTATTTGCAACAACATGCAGCAACAAAAAATGTGTTCAATTTTATTTCTTATTACTCTGTACAAAAAATTTTGGGATGCCCTTTATATATAGGGGGGGGGGGACTGAGGTTGAAAAAGCAAACGAGAAAAATGCTTATAGCTACATTCCACTGCATAGATGGTTTTAAAAATTCGGTAAATGTATTTTATGTGGAATTTTCAAAATGACCAAAAAATGAAGAAGAAAAAAATCAGTCGAAGTCAGAAAAAAGTTCATTGTTCGCCAAGGTTCATACTATCCTATTTGCTCTCTTCTTTTGGTTCATTGTCAGGGGTCTGTTTAGAAGAAATTTGGGTACGTTAACGGACCCTTCACAAAATATTTTAACTTAAAAACGGACCCTTCACAAAATGATTTTTCTTTTAATCGGACCCTTCACAAATTTATTTATCTTCATTATTGTTTTGTTAATCGAATAAACCCTTTCCAGGGCAGAAAGCAAGAAAGATGGATGTAAACGAATTAAGTTTTGTCTTCGGTAGACGATTCTTCCATTATTCGTCTGAAATGAATATTATAATATTGGCTAAATACCAAATATTTGTAAGTTGCATCTCTAATTTAGAAGTAGCAATTGCTGTTTATTTTTGAAAATTAAATTTTTTTAATATAATTTTACAGTGTTGAGAATAATCTTGAATGTCTTGACAATTTAAAAACTCCTTGAAAAAGTGTTTTGCGATAAACGGACCCTATTTGCCCAAATTCATAAAAGCGGACCCTGGCTGAAAGAATGTGAGTCATATTTTCACAATTTCACGAAAAACGGACCTTTCACAAAATGTCTGGACAGACCCCCGATTGCATCCACAAAAAATAATGCTATATGTGAGTAGCAAGGCACGGGAGCGAACATTTCGTTCACTATAACGGGGTTTGACTGTATATATTATATATATATCATGTTATAATGAAATTTTCCCTGATAAAGAACATCAGGTTGCTTTTACATTTACGAATGTCATCACATCATTGAGCCCATTTCAAATAATAATCTTATCTTATCAACAACCATTTTCACACTCGACTTCTTTTCATAAGTGTAGACAAAATATGAGGATTTTTTTTTTTTTTCTTAATCGATTCGAATAACCAGAGATAGGACATTGAGGAAATGAAAATTCTTGAGAAATGCCCTTAAAAAATTAAGATTCGACGCCACGTTTTAACTTTTTTTTTTCTTTTCTAAATTACCATATCGTTACCTGAATTTATAACTCAAATCGTAAA
The DNA here is from genome assembly GCF_043381705.1 of Parasteatoda tepidariorum. NCBI lineage: Eukaryota > Metazoa > Arthropoda > Arachnida > Araneae > Theridiidae > Parasteatoda > Parasteatoda tepidariorum. The sequence continues at coordinate 91,779,282 of NC_092210.1, read as the reverse complement.
AAAAAAAAAAAAAAAAAAAAAAAAAAAAAAAAAAAAATAGTAATTAAAATATATAATTCAAGAATAAAATGTAAATAAATACCAGATAAAGATAAATAAGAATTTATTAATCTTCAGTTAAGATCTTCAAGAACGTCAGAATTGCATCGCACTTTAAAATGTTTTTTGACATTCCCAAAATCGAAAAAAAATGTCTTTCCTCCAAAAGCTAATTTTTTACACTTTAAAAATTCGGTTTAATATCAACACTTGTTTTTAAGAGCATTATTTAAATAATAACTAGATTCATTGCAAAATTTATACTAACTTATGAAGGAAAAAATAATTTTACTAGCAAATCTCGTTTAAAATGAAAAATTTAATCCAAGTTGATGAAAAAAATGACCAAAAAAAGGGAAAATAAAATAGAGAGAAAAAAAATGCCCTATGACAGAAAAAAAACGACCGAACATGGGAGGAAAAACATTATAACGGTTGTAATCTCCTTCCAAAGACTTGGATTGTTTAACCCGGCTGTGAACCCACAGAATCTAGTGTAGCAGTGTTGAAATCGAATTCGGGCTACTTTTGGGGCTTTTTTTTCTTCCTAACTCTACAAATCTTAAAAATGCTCTTTTTTTTATCTCTCACAGAAATATATATAGATTTTTTTTAATTTTTCCCTTCCCATTTTAAAATGATTCTTAAAATTCTGCAGTTTCTTTACTTTTTGAAAAAATGATTTTTTTTTTTTTTTTTTTTGAAAACGCATCCGCTTTAGTTTCGGATTCTTGATTTGCTGCACGGAGTGTATAATCTTTCTATATACATATATATCTTCGTTGCAATTCGTAAACTCGTGAAATCACAAAGATATATATAGAACAGTGCACGGTGAATAATAAAAATTAGAAAGAAAAAAAAAACTAACCATTTGTAACCGCTTTGATTCTGGAAACCTTTAATCTGAGTTTAAACGAAATGTTGAATTTGACGAAATTTTTAACGTAATGTATTGAAATTTCAATACATTACGTTAAAAATTTCGTCAAATTCAACATTTCGTTTAAACTCAGATTAAAGGTTTCCAGAATCAAAGCGGTTACAAATGGTTAGTTTTTTTTTTCTTTCTAATTTTTATTATTCACCGTNTTTTTTTGGAGGGGGGGTACAAATGTTCGAATCTGCTGTTTTTGGAACTTGGGACTCCTATTCGCTAGTTTTCAATCTTAAATTCTAGCAACACTGGGTTGTAGAATGAACGTTCAAAAGTTTATAAATATTAAAAATAACTGAAGTAATACACAAAGGAGTATTTAAAAGAAGTCATTCCGATGGCATGATTATGTGAGCGCTTCCAAAAACAGAGAACAAATCCGAAATTCCAACTTTTAAATTCTTAATTTTTTTTTCCTTCCAAAACGGCGCGGCGCGCATATTTTGTTATGTGGAGAATATTTTGATTGTGATCCAACGTTTCGACTAAAGTTTCGCTATAGAAAGAAATTCGCTGTCAGTAAACTATGCTGTAAAGGGTCTTTACATAGTATTTCGTTAATTAATTTATTAAACAAATTATGTACTATTGCAAACACGCTTTGCGACAATACTGCTACAATACACCAAAAAATATTTTCTCAAAGAATTTGGATTTAGCGGAGTCCGATTGTACTTAGATTAGTATTGCATACGTTATTAATTTGTCCCGTTAATTTCTTTCTCTTAAATTATTTCCGGTGCGGAACGCTTCAGTAAGACCATCTTTTACGTATTGCTTTCCCACATTAATTTTTTTAAGGGCGTGTTTTACTATTTATAGTTCCCTGTAAAGATTATTCTCAGGAATAACATATGTCTGGTGACGATTCGCTTCGTGCTATAAGGGAGTGACTATTTAACTGTTCGTATTTCCACTATGCCAGCTCGTAAATTACAGATTTAAGTTTTCCTTAACACTAGAAAGACTGAAACTTATTATACACACTTTGGGCAATCTAGTGTTAAGGGATCTAAGAAGCTTTTCTAAAAAAAATTTTCGACTTTCTTCTTTTTTTTTTCCGGAAAAAATGTATGTTTTGATCTATTTATTCAGAGAATTAGGCACCCTGTCTTAGATGATGCTCCAAAGACTTCCTAAGTCATATATACTAAAATTCAACTCGCAGTAAAAAGAAAATAATAACGCACACAATTTTTTTAAGTGTAATCGTCTGCAAGCTCTAGTTATTGGGTCAGTTTTTTGAAGCTCAATCCGAGATGTTCTGACGATAGAGTTCGAGAACAGACAAAAGAGTTTTAAAAAAAAATTAATATAGAATATTTTCCAATGTTACATACACAGACAGTATTTTTACAGTAACTTTTACATCATTTTGTGCAGGGCCGGATTAAGCGAACGCGGGGCCCTAGGCCATTCAAATTTTTGGGGCCCTTTTACATTTTTTTTTCTCGTATATTTTTTATTTATTCAAATATAAAATTTTTTACTTTTCATTTAAGAATAAAATTAAAATAAATAATAAACTAAATTTTACTTTATTTCGTTAAATTAGAACAAAAAAAATAATCATAACATTTTGAAAAAATTTGAAATTTATTAACACTTCACAAAAACAACGCTACTATAACATTGTCTTGTGTTATAATTCTTATAGTACATAAACTATAATAATACTTATAAATAATAACTAAAATAAGTAATAAATAAATATGATTAACATTATGTAAAAAAATTATCGTATTTTTACAAAATTATCGTATGTTTTTCAAAAGTTCAAGAAATTAAGAACGATCTCCAAAAGCTGCATGTCGCGGGTCTCTTAATATTATTTATGTACCAAGTTTTGTCTTTAAATAAATTTTTCTCAATCTGATCAATATATCTGAGTATAGCATGTTACTTAAATTCATACTAGCATTTAAATATGGGCATATATAAGATTTTTCTTAGTCATAATAATAGAAAATCCAAAAAATTTACTTTGTTTACATTTAAAAAATACTTTCTATATTTCAATTTTAATAAGCTGAAATTGTATTAAAATATGAACATTTAAAGTTATTGTTACGTTAAATTTATTTACTGATAAAATGAAGCATCGATATTATTATTAAAGTGCCACTGTTGGAAAAAGATTTTTTTCTTCATGAATGGAATATTTGGGAAAATTGATAATGGTTTCCAAAAAAAATATTATGAATTGTTATGACAGGAGAAAACAAAGAAAAAACTTATTTTCTGTTATAATTGGGTATGTTCTTTTAAATTATCTTTACCTCCGAAAGATATATTTGGAACATTAGGATAAATGAGTGGGTTTCAAAAATGTGATATTATAAAATGCTATTATTTCTAAAAGCCAATTTTTTTTTCAGAAGATATATTTATATAAAATGATGATATATTTCAAAAATATTTAATATTATGAATCATATAAAGGCTCTATTTTGCAAACGATTTTTGTTTTCAGACGATACATATTAGAAATTAAATTGATAAGATTCCAAAAATATTAAATATTAAGAATTGTTATGACAGGAGAAAAAAAAACTTATTTTCTGTTATAATTGGGTGTGTTCCTTTATATTATCTTTACCTTCGAAAGATATATTTGGAACATTAGGATAATTGAATGGATTTCAAAAATGTGATATTATGAAATGCTATAGACTGTAATGCCAGATAGTTAGTTAGTTAATAGGCTTTATTTCTCAAAACCAATTTTATTTTCAGAAGATATAATTAGATAAAATGATGATATATTTCAAAAATATTTAAATATAATGAATCATATAAAGGCTCCATTTCGCAAAACGATTCGATGTTTTCGGACGATACATATTAGAAATTAAATCGATAAGATTCCAATTATAAATTGCTATAAGCTTTATGACACAAGTATAACCTTTAGAAAGACGCGATTTTGCTGAGCATAGTAGAGAACTTAATAGAGCATGCAAAATATTTCCGACTGTATTATAATAATTAGATGTTAAGCGATAGGCACAAGGGAGAAAAAATATAGTCACTCACCCACACTTTACGGAGAAAAACCACCGGTTTCGCACATTCTTAGGCAGAACTTCCGTAAATGCTGCTTGTTGTTTTCAAATTGTGAACAGTTTTAGCCATCCATCAATAATCCAAAGGTAACATGCATCCGTTCATTAACAAATACAAAGAATGAGTCATTCTATTTCATTAAGTGCTGCTGCAATATAGAGCACTGGCTTTCACGCTGCAACAATACAGGTCGATTTGGTTCGACGGTACTGCTTCCTATTTTGACTATCACGATTAGTAGCAGTCAAAGGCGCGTTCGATAGCTGAAGGTTGCTCAGAAAATACGCCCGTCGCCAAAGCGTGCCAAATGTCAATGGAAAAACGTAAACAAAAGATGGGAAATGTTGACTCTCGTATGGAATTTATTTTGAATAAAACTAAACCTTATTAAAGTAATCCACATACACTGTGTTCGGATTTTTTTTTTCATGAATTGTGTATGTTTTTATCTCATTTGAACCATAAATATTTTTCCACATAATACACTCAAACCCCGCTATAGTGAACCTTCAAGGGACCGAAATTTCTGTTCACTATAACCGGGATTTCACTATATCCGTGCTACAAACAATTTTAACTCATTTTTCCCGAACTGCTCCCTTTTATGACGCATTATTTAAATAAATGACCAGTAAAATGAAATACAAAAATTATTAAAAAACGGTAACAAAAAAAAATTTGTTAACTTTTATTTTTTATGACTCATCGTCTTGCGTTCAAAAAATTTAGGGATGAGAAACTGAGATAGAAGAAGCAAACAAGAAAAAATGGCTACATTCGACTCAATGGAAGGTTTTAGAAATCGGTATTTTATGTAGAAATTTCAAAATGACCAAAAAATGAAGGAACTCGAAGACAGAAAAAAGTACATAATATCCAATTTCCTCTCGTCTTTTGGATCACCCTATCCATAAAAAATATTATATGTGTATAAGCAAGGCACGGGGGCGAATATTTCGTACACTGTAAACCATGTAACGGGGTTTGACTGTACTAATTATTGTAAACAATTGTTAAACCCGTTACTAACCGAAAATTTTTGATGACCGTGCAAATGTTTTTCTTATCAACAACGATACATCACCACTCACTAAAATTAAGAATTTATAAACCAACCAAGCAAAAGTTAATTAAACATTCAAATGTTCTTTTTTATTCAGCATTTCAATAAATACAGATTAAGATTTGAGAAACAGCACAGCTAAAAGTAAGTGAATATTTAATTGAATTTAGCTTCAAAATGTAAAGAAACATCAAAATAATTTTCAGCTTTCCCCAAGGATATATTATTGAAAGGATATATTATTGAAAGGATATATTATTTTCAAAGGATATATTATTTATTTTTGTTCATATATTTACTCTGTATTGTTAACCCCCTTCTTTTGATTTGTTGTTGTTCTTGTTCATTTACGAAGCACTAGAGCTGCACAATGGGCTATTGGCGACGGTCTGGGAAGCATCCCTGAGAATGATCCGAAGACATGCCATCACAATTTTGATCCTTTATAGAGGGGATGGCACCCCCGCTTCGGTAGCCCGACGATCTGCACGCGAAGTCGAGCACTTTACGGTAGAACAGTTTAACGAGAACCCATACCGCACACCCTCGGTCCCTATGCAGGCTGATCCAAGTGGTCACCCACCCGCACACTGACCGTAGCCAGTGATGCTTGATTTCGGTGATCTGCTGGGAACCGTGTCTTAACGATCAGTCCACTGCGGGACCCCTTCTTTTGAACTGAGCTCTTTATTCGCAGGGTATCCGCTACCTTTTACATTTTCAAATTGATGACTTTCCAGGACTAATTCCAAGAATTTTTCATGACCTAACGAAGTTGCTATTTTCTCCGACAAAAAACACAATAAATTATAATAAAAAAAAGCGTTATTATTCTACTTTAACATTCTCTACTGCTTGAACCTTAAGACATAATAACACTCATTGAAATGATAGGTTTAACCAAAACTGTTATACTCTGCATCTTCATATTTATAGATTCTAAATTTAAAAACCAAATAAAGAGAGAGTTGAAGCCATAAAATAGCTGGAAAAAAATACAAAAAGCAAATAATTTTGTTTTCTTTTTTTCTGCAGAATTATATTCTAAAGATACTTTTCTTGTTCATCGGAAAGGAAAGAAATTCTCCTGATTTTTCTGTTTTCATTTCGGAATAATAAAAAAAATTCGCCAATGACTGGTTTGCTTCAGGTAGAATTTTAAATTGATAAAATAAAAATAATAAACAATAACAAAAATTCTGAAATCACAGTAGTTTCAAAGATAATTCGCGACAGAAATGATGTTCCTTCTTTCATTTTTTTTGAAAGAATGCCCTAATTTTCAAAGAACATGATAAAAACATTCTATATTTTAATAAAATGTGACTGTACTGTGGGATTTTTGTTAGAAATTCAGTTGTTTGGAACATCACAACACTGAGAAATTGGGGGGAGGGGTAAATTCCATTTTGAAAATTAGATTTTTCAGTGACCATGACTTTCCATGATCTTTTTTCAAAAAAATAGTTAAAATCATGACATTTCATGACAAATTTTGTTTTATACTGAAATTCCTGACTTTCCATGACTTCTCATGACTTTCCAGGTGCGCAGATGCCCTGTATTTGATTTAAGAAGATAATACAACAAGCATTATACTAAAGTAAATAAATAAATGAACAATTCTTAATAACTTCTACTCTATTGCGTACTCGATCTAAACGGTCCAAATTCACCTAACTTTAAATGTACTAAATAATTAGTGCAGACGTTATTTAATTAAAGATGCGTTAAAGAAATTCTGAGCATTAATTTCTATGTATTAAATGAAGTTACTTTAAAGATTCGTACAACATATTTGATGAAAGATTTTATACCTGTTATAACCATTAGAGCAAGTCTCCCCAATCTTTCTGAATCCAAAAACAAATTTCAGTGGGCGAATATCGGTATTCAACTCCATAGACTTCAATACCTCTTTGAACTCAACACAGGACCCAAGAGAACTACTGAACTAGGAGCAAGCTACTCTTCATGGATTACGTCACATGGAGAAGAAAACCACGAAAAACTCCCACATTTACCCCGAGAGCATAAGGATTCTAACCCACGAGCCATCTACCACTATGGATATTTTCACATGCACCCTGTGCGAACGGGGAGCAGAATTCGTATCCACCAGCCATCGATGGGATTCGAACCTAGGTCTCCTCATTGGGAGGAGAACGTTCTATCCTCTGAGCGCCACCGCGGTTCCAAGCTTATATTTAGTATGATTGAAATCGTCTTTGGTAATTACATTCTTTTTTTCCCGGGAGCATCCACTCACTTTCTGAGAAAAAAGCTGCAAATAGTTAAAATTGTTTGTTTTGAATGCGTTTAGTCCTTGATTTTAGAGTCAGTGTTTTCGTTATCGTTCAAATATTCTGACGGGATGAACATTTGATGACAGAGGGGGGGGGGAGGAGTGTATCCTTAAAATCCTTAAAATCTCTAAAAAATTTAGTAAAAAGCAAAATAGATAACATTTAAAAAAGAAAAAAAAAACGAGATTATAAGAGGGAAAATTTCACCTATGGAATTAAAGTTAAATTAGAAGCAAGAAAAATTCTTTGAATAGTTTCAGAGGTCAAGAGTTTCGAACACAAAAAGAAAACACTCATTTTTCCTGAAGAATATTCTACTAGAAATATTGTGTAAAAAAATTAAAATTTAAATTTTGTTCTATGCAAAGTTTATTCTATTTTAATTTAAACATGATATGAATAATCAAAGTTAAAATAAACAACGCAAGCTTTTTTTTAAAACTTTTTTACATAAGCACGATGAACTTATTTCTGTTGACAAGGGGTGGAAGGAGAGTCCAAGATGCCAAAAATATGCTTACGTAATAGTTAAACGGCCCTTACGAAATTTCCAAAAGCTAATGTTCACCTTCATCGATAATGAACAGGAACCACAACTATTCAAACAATATCTCCAGCTTTTCTTTAATTTTATCCCTAAACTTAGGAATTAGCTTAATATGGCCTTGGAGCTTTTGTTATGGCTGCGACTGCATTATAAATCGAAAGGAGCCAAATGAGCGATTTTTTGCCAAATATGGCAGCCAGAAGAAATCTCGCAACGTAACGTATGGAATGAGACTGGGAGGTGATGCTCGAAAAATTCCACTCAATGCATTTGACAGGGAGGAAAGAAAATAGTTGGAGTGAAACCTCTTCTTTGAACCTCGTCATAAAGATGAGTGCGGAGGGGGGGTGGACTGTAATTAATCCATAATGAAACGGAGCATTGTATTTTCTTATTGGGGGGGGGAATTCTTTTGTTCTTTTGGCAACGGAAGAAAATATGTTAACAAGACGGTATATTGAAGAAGAAACTTTCTGTGGAAAAAAAAATAATCCCCGGTTACCTTATTATAGGATTAGGGAGGTCGGGGATATAATAAGTAGTATAACTGTTCTCCTTTTTAACGGAAGAAATGAGGGGCTGCAAAAAGGAGAGATAGAATAAAAATTACCAGATCTTAACATTCATGGTGAAATTTTTGAAAACAAAAAAGCACTTTATAAATAACCGTAAAAAGACGTCGCCTATTTGAATTGTCTCTTCAACGAGTGAAATGAATTCTCATTTATTTCATCGCATAAAATATATTCCTTCGGTCAATTTTTATTTTCAAGTACACATCTTTCTGTCTGTCTATGTGTACCTGAGAGAGAGAGAGATAATAACTTTTGTTCTAATGATCAGATTTTTACGAACTATGTACTGATTATAATAAATCAAAAGGGAAACCTCTAATATTACAATTAATGAGTTACAGAAATCAGACTAAAAAGTGTACTTTTTTAAAAAATTTTTTAACAGATTTAGTGGTTTTGATTATCAAAATAAGTAGGGTGGCCTGTAATATAGAAAGTATGATACCGATAATTTAGGCAGTAGAGGGGTGAATTTTCCGAATTTTCTTAGAAATTGGAAAGTTTTTTTTGCACACAATTTCATTGCTTTATCCAAGGACAATTCCGTGAGAACATTCATTTTAGAAAGTTTTAAATTATTTATTTAGGGTCAAAAATTGAATAATTTGAAAAGCAGTTTAAATTATCTAAAAAAAAAAAATTTACAATATTTTAAACGAGATAATTTTAAATGAAATACAAAATTCGTGCTAAGTTGTATGAATAGCTTTTGAGAAATTAAAGTTTAAAATAGTCTTTCTCTCTCTCTTTTTTTTTATTTGTAATTTTATAATTTAAAAAGTATTTACCCAAACTTGCTCAAATTTTGTATTTCGTCATTTAAAATTACCTAGGGGAAAATGATGTGAAAATTCGTATGCCTTAGAATTTTAATATTTTTTTTTTTACTCTTAAATAAATAAAATCATGAAATAAATTAAAACATGCTAAAAGTAAATTTAGCATTAATGGATCCAAACTTTCGACCATTCTCCTGATTAAAGGGCGTAAGCAGGTTCCATCTAAAATATAATCATTTTTCTCCCAAAGACGCCCCCCCCCCAGAAAAAAAGAACACGCCTTTTATTAATGCTGGTCAGTTGGTTGTAGTGAGAAAGGGTCAGAACTGCTGAGGTCATTTCGTGCACAGGGATGTTTCATAAATGGAATCGTCTCGTCAACAGGCCATTTCTTCAACAGTCGTCAAGTTTCTTTTTTCGTTTATTTAATTTATTTTTTATTTAGTATTTTACTTTACTTTGACGGTTATTTTATCCATTGTTGTAGAAAAAATTCTTTCTCTCGTGATTTTCATTTACTAGCTTTCGCTTTACTAGGTGCTAAAAGTAACAACAACAACAAAAAGAATAAATAAAATAAAAATAAGGAAAAGAGGATAGATGTTGCCAGATATAAATCATAACATTTATATCAAAATTTTTTAAAAACATAAATGTCTCAAAGCAGATAAAAAAAAACCTTTTTCCAATTTGAATTGTTATACAATAATAGGTTATAGAAAATAACTTCTCTTTTACAAGTTCTTATTGGGTCACAAATTTATATTTCTTAGTTCAAATATTTTTCTTCATTTACAGTTCTTCTTTTTTTCTTAAAAAAAAAAAGAAAGAAAGAAAGATATATGAAAGTAATCGTTTATTTCGTTGCGATTAACAAAATTTTCTTTCATAAAATCATAATAATTACGTAATTCATAAATAATAAAATCTTTTTTTTTCTTTTGGTGAAAAATATAGACTTTTAAGGAGGGGAAAAAAAACTAAGTTGAACAAGAGAGTGACGCCCGGTGGCTGAGTGGTAGCTCAATAGTAACTGCCACAGGTCCATGGTTCGATCCTCGGGCCGGGCAAGGTTGACTCAGCCTTTCATCCCTTCAGTGGGTCGATAAAATGAGTACCAAGCATGCTTGGGAACTAAACACTGGGGGTTCTGTGTTCGGCTGACCACCTCAGAGCCCAAAGGTCAAGGAACGAAGATAGGAACAGTAGGCCTTGGCCCTCGATGGGCTGTCGCGCCACTGAGTTTAAAGTTTGAATAAGAGGGTATCAGGGGTGAGAGGGGTGAACGGAACAATCTAGCAATAAAATGAAATGCATATTGGTGAAAATAAAAAAGAAATCAAACTTGCCAACGAAAAAAAGAATGTTTATTTAAAATTTTATTACAGCCCTCTTCTTCTTGTCTCCGTCCGGCAACTCAGAAGGAAGGGGGGGGGGTAGAAGAGTTCTTCTCCTTCCTACATTTTTGAAATTGAAATAAAATATTACTTGTTACGTTCTGAACAAAAGTTGTTCTCGCTTTTTTTTCTTTTTTTAATAAATTATGTATTAATTTTTACACATTAATGATGTGCATTTATCTTATGCGTCCCCCAATCATTTTATTTTTATAACCGTTGAACAGCCAACCCAATGTTCGGGTTCGCGACTTAGGGTTGCGAATCTTTCACCAGTAAATACTCTTCTTTCATTTCACACAAACTATCAAATCTTTCAATTAAAATTGTTTCCACGTGCATTAAAAAAAAAATTCAAATGTTCAAAAGCATGAAATATGAAAATAGAAATTGACGTTTTTTGTGATAGGAAGAAATTCAATCTCAAGACTACATAATTGTTTAATTTGTTTAAATAAAAAATGACACTTTAGACGTTTTTCTGAAGTTTAGAACTTCAGTATTTTTAGTTTTTTTTTTTCTTGAATAAGGGACTGTTCTCCCCAAAAGGAGAAAAAATAGTCTCAAATCTCAACAATTTTGTGCTGAAAGATCCTAGTTTCAAATATATGCTATACATTATAAAAGAAAAAAAAGATTTAGCTACCGTTCCTGACCAACTTATTAGATGCACTCTAAGATTCTATGTAAAATCCTAATTATCAGGTCATACTATGCAGCTTTGTTTTTACAGGTTCGCACTTGCTTACGTTTCTGTATCAATTGGTTCAATTAAACAATATATAATATAAATTTGATGATATATTATATAAATATGGCATATTTATTATATCAAGCATTATATTAGTATATTATAATAATTAGACGCACTGAGGTTTTTTAATAATTGCATGATTTGCATTAGTTTATAGGCAATACTTTTATATTTAAGCATACATGTCATGAGTTTTCATTCAGGAGATTATATTATATACTTCCTATTTGTATTTATTTTTAAAGTATTGCATTACAATGTTAATCGATTGATACAGGAGCGTAAGGGAATGCGAGTAAAAGCTGTATAGTGATAATTATAATTTTACATAGAGTGCGTCTCAGGGACTGTATTTGTGGTGTTGACCCCCGCAAACAGAGAAAAAAGAATAAAACAACCCCATATCTTTTTGTTAGATATGAGTAAACGCTGAATTCCTGGAAAATTTGAAGGGTCGGATCTTCCAGAAATAGGGGGTAACACGGTCGTCCGGACATTGTTTTACCAAGTCATATTCATTATTATTTTTTTTTACATAAATTTAATTTTACATTTAAAAATGAAAACCCATCAAACTAAAGCAATAAATTTAATCTAAAATATGCATTAAATTTTAAATTCATTCTATTATTAGCCACATTAATATTTAAATGGGTGCGTTTATTTATTACTTATGATATGATTTTAGTTTGTCAGGTGGGAGGTACCATCGCAATTTAAATATACGCACTAAACTAAACTAAACTCAGCGGCGCGACAGCCCTTGAGGGCTAAGGCCTACTGTGCCCATCTCAGTTTTCTTGACCTTGGGCTCTGGGGTGCAGGAGCAGATGTTCCGGTCAGCCGAACGCGGAACCCCCAGTGTTTAGTTCCCAAGCATGCTTGGTACTCATTTATCGACCCACTGAAGAGATGAAAGGCTGAGTCAGCCTTGCCCGGTCCGAGGATCGAACCCAGAGACCTGGGGCACGACAGCGCGAAGAGCTACCGTTCAGCCACCGGTCGTCAAATATACGCACTATTTCAGTATTTTCTTTATTGTGAATATTCTTTTTTATTTATTTTATAATTAACATCTGACATTTTTTCAAGAATTATGTATGGGCCAGAATATGTTAGGTGTAAGTTTCCGAGCATTGGGGAGGTTTTTTTTTTTTTTTTTTTTTTTTTTTTTTTTNAAATACTTTGGTAAAATTCATTCCGGAATATTTTCTCCTTCTTTTTTTTTTTTTAATTTTCATACATTTTAGAAGTGTTTCCCAAAGTGTGGTGTGCTTACCCCCAGGGGTACGGGAACAGTGGTACGCGTTCTTCTGCGAAATATCTTGCAACAAGCGAAAATTTCAAAAAATATTACCTAAAAACAAAGCTAGCCATGAAAATTTGCGATTACGTATTTTTCTAATTTGGCTATTTTTTGCAGAGTTTACAGATAATAATCAGTAGCGTCGACAGCCAATTGTGATTTTTAACTTTTGGGCAATTTTTTTTATAGTAAAAAATACACTCATTTTTTTATATTTTTTTATTAGTGGTACACAGCGTTACGAGAAATTTAGAAAGGGTACATAAAAGTCATAAGTTTGAGAAACACTGCATTACAGTATCGTTAGGACAAAATTCAATACGAGTGAATCTTACATCATAAAAGAAATTTTTTTTTTCATGATGTTTTATTCTTTTAACAGCAATTTTTCTAGCCTCTGACAAAGGATGAGTAAATGGGCCAAATATTAAATAATGTGGTGGAAATTTAGTTGTGGAGTCAAATTATATTTTTCTGTTACTTCTCTTTGTAATTTAGTAGGCGAAGGAATGTTTTTTAGTTGAATGGTTAATTTTACATTTTTTAGCGAGTTACAATGGTTTGTCCTAAATGTTCAACTTTTTCATTAGTTTCGGTTCTATGAGAGCTGTAGTTAATAATTGTTTGATTTTACGATATTTAAAAAATTTTTCTTAAAGTGATAACAAGTAAATGCTGCGTTTCGATCACTTTATATTTCTAGGAGTTTAAATTTGAAAAATCTTGATGCAAAAAATCAATACAAGTTTCCGTAGTTGTTGATTTAGATGCAAAAGAAGACCACATATATATGAAATGTGATGATCAATTATTAAAGTTAAATTTTGTTTTCGTAGAATTATAATAATTAAAACCACTATCTACTGATTTGGTCAAAAGGTTTGTAAACTGCCTAAAGTAAACCAAATTTCTTTTTTCAAGGCTTTTTATTTATTTGAGAAGTAGGACAATGTTTATTAAAATTTATAATATCTAAAGTAATATTTTCCCACTAATAAACAGGAGTCAGTAAATTAATTGAATTCCCGGAAGACTAAATTCTTTTATGAATAATATCAAGTAATTTATACCTTAAAATGGAACAACATTGTTGGTAAAACCCTTTTTACGTAAAAATAAAATATTATCAATTCCAAATAAAATTTCCAATTAGATTATAATTTTGTTAGGCTTCGCGAATCTCAACAGATTGCAGCAGACATGAATTATATATATCAATGTAGAAAATAATCTTATTTAAATTTTCATCTGAAAAGTCCTTTATTTTCTTTGCGAAGGCATGTTTTGTAAATGCATAATGTAGTTTTTTTAATGGCTAGTCAATTTAGTTTTTCTAATTAATAGCAAATTTAATTTAAATGGAACACAAAATTTATTTACTATTATTTATTTATTTATTTTTTTGAAATTTTAATGTTATGTAAATTTTTAGAAAAAGGTTATGGATTTAGTACATATAATAGCTTTAATTATGGAGTAGCTGAAAATTTCTAAATTGCTCGCATTCACATAAAATTGTTTCTACGATATTATTAACGATTTTTAAAACATTAATTACTTTTCAGTTTTCATCTCCTGAAAACAGAACGTTTGCCTTTGCTTCATGTTTTTTGGTGGTTAAATTTTCAGGTAGTGCAAAAATTAAATAGTATTTCTTCATTTAGTTTCAGTTAACGAAAATTAATGGAAGTAAGTAATTTGGTTATATTTAAATTATTTTCCCTTATTATTACAAAAATAACGCTTAAAAATTCAAGCAATAATTCTTTTTTAATCTTGAATAAATGTTTAAATAAAGCTACAGTTTTATTTCATGGAAATAAATAATAATCACATATTGCTAGATTTTTAGATGGTTAAGAATAAAGTTAAAATTGCCCCTCAATTCAAATTAAAACATAATTTGACAATTGTATGATTGTGGTTTTTATTGTACAAATGTGGATGATAATTACAAGTGACACACTATTGTCAGAAAAATGAAAGATAATCATGAGTAAAACTAACAAATTCAATTGAATTGTAATTTTTATATAATTGACTCTTCTCTTAAAAAAAAAAAAAAAAAAAAAAAAAAAAAAAAAAAAAAAAAAAAAAAAAAANAAAAAAAAAAAAAAAAAAAAAAAAAAAAGGAATACATTTTAAATTGAAAATAAACAACTTGCAAATGGTTAGCAATATAAAATTTATCAGAAAACTCTTTGTATTAAAAAAAGGAGAAAAACTTCAAATCAATAAAAGTTTAGCTATTCAAGTTAATTCTCAGTTAAATGTGAAAATTTTATTTATAAAGATCAACTGGACACGAAATGTAATTTTTATCAAGAGGGAGGAAAATGGCTAGCCGCAAAATTCTGCTCGTAAAATAATTACATATTATTTCTGCATTTGCGGACAAAGTAAATAATGGAATGGAAAAAAATATATATATAAAGCTTATTGTATGTTCTACTGCTTCACAACAATACAAATGATATATAGTATAATATTGTTGAATTGAAGTATAATATTACATCGCCGAATCATTGTACTGCTATTTCAAATTTTTAAAATAAAAAGAATCAAAAATAAAAAGCAACACAAGAAAATAACGGAAAATATAAAATCTTATGATACATAGCACCAAAATCAATACAAATTAGTATGGCTACCGCTAGAAAAAATTAGTTTGCATAGAATATATTATGCACATATGCAATGAAAATAGCAACCTTTTGTATCTTTCTAATGTTTGAAAGTTATGCTAAATAATGTTGCATTTTCTGATATTACATCAAATATTATATGCTAGTTGAGAGAGAATATCATTGTTCAGTGTTCTATTTAGGAATTATTAATATCTTATCAAAGTTGAATTTTAACCAAAACAAAAAANAAAAAAAAAAAAAAAAAAAAAAAAAAAAAATTTACAATAATGAATTTAGTATTAAACCAGCTATATAATCATTCACAAATTATCTCGTTTCGAATGCTCACAAAAAATTTAATTAGTTATTCCAATAATTTATTTTAATTATATTTATATGCATGCATATAATGCGATATAACATTACATGCATACAATGTGATTTAATGATATAAAAATTTAATATACGCATATGTATCATTAGATGTTTTTTAATGCTGAGTTAACTAATTATTTTTATGCAAGTAATTTTTATCAATTAATTTTCTTCTTCAAGTGTTTTAAAGCAAAAAGAATAATAAAAAAATAAATAAATGACGATAAAAAAATCTCGAACTTAAATAAAAAATTTTAAGTTTATTTTTATATAATATGTGTTATGATCTCTTCTCATATCGCCGTGATCGTATAGTGGTTAGTACATTGCGTTGTGGCCGCAATAACCCAGGTTCGAATCCTGGTCACGGCACTCATTGTTTTTGTATTAATTTTCTTTAAAATATCAATTTAATTTTTTTCTAAAAATCCTTATGAAGATAAATTTGAATTATACGCAAATATAATTAAAATAGATAAAATCATTTTTTTTTGAAGCAGGGAGGACAACCTTTTTATTTAACATAATCTAGTAAGGTTTATTTTGAAAATAATTCATACAATCATATTTTTTTTCCTCTGTTAATGGTATGCGTACTTTTGAAAGAATAAACTTTTAGCGAATAAATTCTGTTAAAAGCATCATTGAAGATTTTTCTTATAAGTAAAATATTATTTTTAAACATATTAAGTAGCGTAAATATATATCTACACACAAAACAATTCCTCGGAAAAGGATAATTATTAGACTTGAAATTTATGTTGCATATAATTAAAAAAAAAAAAATCAAGAAGTTTTTTTTTCAATTGTAAGCCTTTCTTTGCTGAAAAATAATTTAAAAACTATTAAATTCAATTTTGTGTTAGGTTGTCCAACATCCACACAAATAAAATATATACACACAGATAAAATATCTAAACAGATAATCAAAAAAAAAAATTATGAATAAAATAACGTGAATTAAAAAAATTGTGAGCTCAAAATAATATCAATTACTTACAAATTTGATTAATATGAAAGAACTCTTGCGAACATTCAAAAAATAAAAACTTATATTTCGCTTCGACTTTTAAAAGTTTTCAGAACAGCTAATAGATAGCAGCACTGTGTAGGAATCAAGAATTATCGCAAGAATTAAAGGAGAAAATTTTTTTATATTATTTTCGAATTGCATATAATTTTCCACGATGCGAAAATTATATGAAATTAGTATTACATATGTATAAAGTGAGGTCAATTTGTTTTAAAAACACCCATACAAGCTAAGGATTATTTTTATAAAAGTTTTTAAAGAAGTTTGTTTAGTCATAAAGAAGATAAATTCAGAGTATACGCAGCATTCAAATAAAGGAGATCAATTTGCGCATTTTTTTATAACTTTCCCCAGGCGGAAGTTATTTGAGATTAGATTTATTTTTAAAAAAATGAGTGTGAATTTATAAATATATTAGGAAAATACCTATGTAGGCGAAGAAGTATATGGATTTATTTCTAAAAATAAAAATTGTTTAGTGCAAAACAAGCTGAGAATTCAGAACATTTTTAAATCTAGAACAAAGGAGGCAATTTTGTGATTTTTTCTTAATAACGTTTACCAAAGCGGAAATTATTTGAAACTAGTTTTAATTTAAAAAATTGAGCATCAATCTCTCTCTGAGCTTTTTAACCATTATTTACTGCAAATGCAATTTCCAAAAGCAGCTTAAAAATAGATTTGTTGTATTGTTTATTGAAGTAATTTAGTTTTATATATGCAGTCAAACACGATAGAGACGAAGTTATTAAAAGACAAAATTTAATAAGAATTGCTGGTAGGAATTATTAATACATTGAATAATCTAAAACTACGTATTATATTTGAGACGTAGACCAGATATCGGGAAAAAACCTCGAGTCATCATCATATATGGCAGTACTTTTACTTTCGTTACTTGTACCGCCGGAACAAGTAAAAAGTACGTACTTTTACTTGTACTTCGTTACTTTTTAAATTTAGTACTTTTACTTGTACTTTCGTTACTTTTTTAGGGAANCCCCCGCTGAACTGTTCTCGTACCCCTGGGGGTACGTGTACCACACTTTGGGAAACACTGACCTATATGAACAAGTGAAGAGCCCGGTTTCTTGGCCACATACCAGTAATGAGAGGGCGGGGGGGGATCCTCCACTTTTTTGACAGATGGCTTTTGATTTTGGACTGATTCTCTGAGTAGGTAAGGGCTGAGGACGAAGGTGTTGAATAACTACAGCCCTCCTTGGCCAAGCGATCCGCTTGCTCATTGCCAAATATGTCAACGTGGGATGGTATCTAGGGAAGATGAATGTCGTGGTACTTTGAAATAAGTTGAAGTTTAAGAAGGAAGGAGATGCTTGATCTGTTTTGTTATTTTTTTATTCCTTCTATTAGTTCACACTGTCCCTATATTTCGTTCAAATTTTCAATCGTTAATATAATATGTTAAGTTATCGTTAATATAATACATAGTAATGTACAGAAGTGTACAGGAGAGAGTAGCTTGAGAGTTGAAAATTTTAAATATCATGAGTCGAATTGAACAACAGCATTATGCCGCTGAATGTAGTTGGCCTTCATTTTGATGGAATAAACTGCTAAAAATTTGCTTAGCTCAATCTAATAAATTGCACAAAAATAAATAGGATAAATTTGAGTTCAATAAAAATCCGCATTTAAGTTCAACTTCTCGAATGGTTATTTTTATATTAGTTAAACTTTGAATTTTCTTTATAAATGTGATAATCTTGCTCACTACAAAACTCACTTATAAAACATTAAAAAAGAAATTTGTTTTAATCACACAATTAAACTTAATTTTTTTTTAAATATATAGTTTTAGAAAAAATATGAAGGCCATCTATCTTTTACATGAAAAGTCAAAAAATTGGAAAGTCTGAAAATAAACATGTTGTCAAAGAGTATATATTTTTGTACGCCTACTTCTTTGTGAATCTTAGCTCCCTTAAGCGTTTTAGTGCGTAAAAATCTGATTATAAGAACAAAGGTTTTTTTAGGTATTGTTCCTTTATTTTTGAATCATCCGACCATAAGTTTTCCTTTTGTCGAACAATAAGAATTCACATGACAAAATATCGTCTTGATGTTCATGCACAAAAAGAACTCATTTTTTTTTTTTAGAACTTTAAAAGATTCTCGATCTCTATTCAGAACATAGAAATTTTATCTACTCAATGGTAATAAAAAGTACTCGAATATTTTTCCTCCGAGTTGAGCATCTCTTTGGTGAAAGAAGATGAATTTTGTTGTCAAGGGTTGCAGGAAAAAGGGATCTTCTCCGAATTTTATCCTCTTTCAATTTTTGACGCAAAGGTTGCACTCCTTTCATACATTTTATTTTATAACAGTCATTGAACAGCCGACCCAATTTTTTTGGGTTTACGGCAACTCAGCTCGGTAGCTTGTTATTTTGAACCCAATCCAGAAGACAAGGGAACTACTGGATCAAGTATTGGGAGAAATTTGCCAGCGTGGAAGATTTTTAGATGAAACTAAACCGCATTTGCGTTATATGGAGTGGAAGACAACGAGAAACTCCCACGGTTAGCCTGATGATCTCCATGATCCGTCTACCACTGAGGATATTTCGCGTCAGCACTGTGGTCGGTGCTAGTCGGATTCGGAATTCGTATGGAGCAGCCATCGCCGGGATTCGAACCCAGTTCACCTCATTGGAAGGCGAACCCTCAATCTCCTAAGCCATGGCTGCTCTGTGCACGATTTTGTAGTGTTGTTCGGTACAAATTTATGGGTGCGTTTTTTCCCACCCCGTACGTTGTTAGGGCATTCTGCTAGTATTAAGAGGACTCCATACCGAGGGGAAAAATTTTCCTCTCAAATTCTCTTTGTCCTTCATTACTAACTTAAAATTTAAAGTGTAGAAAAAGTGAGTTCAGACAAAACCACGAAGTTTCAAATACTGAAAAGAAAATTTCAAAATATACAAATAAAAATAATTTATGAGAAGATAACTTAGGATTGAGCAACGGTGAAGTTCTCTTCGAATAATTAGTTCGTAATTTAATATTTTGAAGTGTTTTTTTCAGCAACAGAAACTCCATGACTTATTCTAGGTAACTCATTCTTTCAAATCTTATATTATCAGTGAAGAAGAAGGACAAACATTTTCTTCCACAGTATGGCGTCCAATTAAGTAAAATAATATAAATATTAAATCAAAATATTAGAAATACTTTTTCACGACATACAGTCCCTGGACTATAAGATTCAATGTAAAATTATAATTATCACTGTACAGCTG
Source organism: Parasteatoda tepidariorum (assembly GCF_043381705.1). Taxonomy (NCBI): domain Eukaryota; kingdom Metazoa; phylum Arthropoda; class Arachnida; order Araneae; family Theridiidae; genus Parasteatoda; species Parasteatoda tepidariorum. The sequence continues at coordinate 91,759,216 of NC_092210.1, read as the reverse complement.
TATTGTTTTAACCTGGATGAAACCGGTTTGTACTTGTTTATGTTCGTGTATCAATTTTTTAATCATTGTTATGCAGTACGTTGAAAATAAATACAAATAGGAAGTATATTAAAAACTCTCCCGCATACAAACCCATTATATGTATGTTTAAATATAAAAATAATGCCTATAAACTTGTGCAAAACATGTCATTATTACAGTGCGTCTAATTATTATAATATACTAATATAATGATTGATATCATAAATATTCCATATTTATATTATATATCGTCTCATTTAACTCATTTAATACGCGAATGTAAACAGGTGCAAACAGTCCCTTAAAAAACAATGAAGCTGTATCACATCTGATAATTAAGATTTTACATAGAATCTTATAATGCGTCTAATAAATTGGCCAGAGACTTTGATGTTAATTATTGAATCGCGATATTAAAACTCATATTTATCGGTCATGAGGATCCACGATCGCTTAATTTTCTTTTCTTTTTTTTTTACGTGGGGAAAGAGCAGCTGAGTTAAGTGGGTCTGAGATGTGACCAAGACTATGTGAAGAAAATCGATCGTTTTTTTTTCTTCCAATGGCAGGCACTGAACATTATTCTTTTGCCTATACTATGCCAGAATTGTTGCTCATTTCGCGTTACCCAGTGGGCACCTGTGAACCAAAGTCACGGAGGCGAGCAACATTGCCCACGCCACACTGCCACAAACCCGTTTTATAGGGTGGGCCACATTTACACATCATACACACACACAACAGAGGACAGCACAAAGAGAGAGAGAGAGAAACATCCATGCCCAGAGCGGGATTCGAACCCGCAGCCTATGGCTTCGCAGTCAGGCACGCTAACCGCTCGGCCACCTGGCCGGCAAATCGATCGTAGATACAGAGTAAAGTAGTCGTGTGATTTTTAGTCGCGTGATTGTATTTTCATCCACAAAGAGAGAGACATGAGTTTCTTTCTATATTAAAGGGGAGTCCCAATTTGTGAGATTCTTAATCTTATGGGGGGGGGGGCGCACCTGTGGAATCACCCCAGAGAACGGCAACACGTGGAACACTCGTATGAAAAATATTCCACGTCTATTCTAACGTCCGTTGTTATTTTCAGAAGTGTTGTTGGGAGGGAGATTTGTGGGGTGGAGAGGGGGTCATTAAAGACCATCCTCTTATTTCTTTCTCTTATCTTCATGGGGGAGGGGTGATCCCTTTGTGATGTGTGTTTCACAAAGAATCATGAATGCAGTTTTTTTTCTTCTTCAATAAATTACAAAAAGTTGCGCTGAAGGATCAAAGCAAAAAAATAAATAAATAAATAATATTATTTTTATTCTACATGTGTGGTATTTCACAGAAAGAGAACTCTTATTGAATACAGAAAAAGTGCAAATGTTCCATTTACAAAATTCGAAGAATCAGAGACGCCATAAGAATCAAAACTAGTGGTAATAATTTCAGCATTTTTTTAACTACATTTTGAACTTTAAAGAATCTAAATAATTTCTCTTCAAATAAATAAATTTTTAAAAAAAATAATAAAAAAAAAAAAATCCTAACATGACATCCAACTAAAATTTGATTAAAATGCGCTCATCATCGTTTGTATTATTTTAGTTATTATTTAAAGTTTTACATACGGGATAAATAAAATATTGGATGCCGTGGAGCTTAATATTTTAGAACTTTTTCAAAACTTTTATCGGACTGGAGAAGTTTTAATAACTTCGCTTAAAATAAAACGAAAGGAATAAAAAAGAATTTCGTTAAAAAAAATACCATTATTCTATCATATTTAAATTCTTATCATGCACTTAACATTTCTACTCGAAAGATTTGCAGTGGGCTCGATCTTAGCTTGCAAAAAAAAGAAAGAAAAAAAAGGTCTCTTAATTAAAAATAAATATAAAAAAAATTCTACAATTTATCTAAAACATTTTCTATGAAAACTTTTTACGTAATAAAAATAATTTTAATTAATGAAGAATTTTAGGAAAAATATTAATAAAAGGAAAAGTGACAATTTTCGAGTAATCGTACTCAACAGGCATCATCTGAAGATCTGTGGGAATTAATAGCCCTAGTCATCTAGCCATTAGACGCTTAAAAACACTACATCTTTAAATCATTGCTATTATTTTTAATCATTAAATTAAAGTGTAATAAATATAAAAAATTTATTTACCAGATTATCTATAATAAAAAACATTATATGATTCTCGATTAAATTTAATGTTTTAAAGCGTTAACATTCTAAAGAGAAAAATCAGCTATAAAATTTACATCATAAATAAAATAGAATGTAATTTATTTTATTTGCTTTTACAATTTTACTTTTTTATTTATGATAAGAAATAGGGTAATACTTAATGCAAGTAATAGAAATCAAATTGGCAAGAATCAGGCTGTAGCAATCATTTTCAAACAAAATAGCTATGCGAATTTCAAAGGAATAAAAAATATCTATGAAAAAATAAATGACAAATCAAAATAGTTAATCTTTCTCTGATTTTGTTGTTCATGATGTATGAAAAGAAGCCGTGATGGCTCAGGGGAACGAGCGTTCGCCTTCCAATGAGGTAAACCGGGTTCGAATCCCAGCGAAGACTGACCGATACGAATTCCGAATCAGGCTTGCACCGACAACAGTGCTGATGTGAAACATCCTCAGCGGTAGACGGATCATGGGTTAGAGTCCCTTTGCCATCAGGTTAACCGTGGCAGGTTTCCGTGGTTTTCGTTTTCAAGTAACGAAAATGTGGTCTTTGTGCATAAACATCAAGACGATATTTTGTCCTGTGACTTCTTATTGTTCGACAAAACGACAACTTACGGTCGGGGAACTCAAAAATAAAGGAGCAATACCTAAAAAAACCTTTGTTCTTATAATCGGATTTTTACTAAAATACATAAGGGAGCTAACATTCAAAAAGCAATAGGCGTACAAAAATATATATATACTTTGTCAACATGCTTTTTTTCAGATTTCCCAATTTTTTGACTTTTCAAGAAAGGGATAGATGGCCTTCATATTTTTTTTTCTAAAACAGTTTATTTAAAAAAATTAAGTTTAATTTTATGACTAAAGCAAATTTCTTTTTAAATGTTTTGCAAATGAGGTTATATAGTGCGCGAGATTATCTTATTTATAAATCAAAATGAAAATTCAATGAAAAAACAAATGAAGCAAGTACAAAAATATCTATTCGAGAAGTTGAACTGAAATTTGAAATAATAAGTTAAACGTAAATTTTTTATTGATCATTGTGCGATTTTCTTAAATATATAAAACGTCAAAGCTTATTTTATTACAGAAGAGTTAGAGAGACTAATTTAAATTTAAAAAATAGTTGTTATAAAACATAGATTTTTATTAGTACTTATTCTAAAGTATTGCACACCCTGAAAAAAAAATTTAAAACCTAATTATACATTTATTATGAGGGTAAATAAATTGGGTGTTCTGTATCAAAGGAATATTGCAGATGGCAGGAAAGTCGAAAAATGCTGATGTTTCGCATTACTTAAGAAGAAAAAATCGTTTTATTGATATTTATCATTTACATAGGACTGTAAGCTATAACACTTATTTATTCAAGAATAAAATATAGCCATTTTCCATGGAACAAAAGTGCAGTATATCAAAATTGTCCGCCAAAAGAAAAGTTGAACCAGGAGGAAAGTGTATAAAGTGTGCTATTTTTTACATTAAAAAAATTTTTTTTGACCGGTTTGTGCGTTAAGGGGTTAATTAACATATTTGAGGTTACTCCCTGGAACTATTGAGTTTGAGAGCTAGAACGTGAAGATCCGATCACTGGATCAAAAGTTATTCAGGGCGGTCCGTTTGTTCTTTCTTTTTTTTATTATTATTCTTTTTTTGGAGCACTGTACACATAACTGTATTTTAAAAATTATATACAATTCCTCTGGTCGAATTTTATTAATTTAAAAGTGCACATTTTTTTCCTCCAATTTTCAAAGTATGTAAGTGTTTTATTTTTTTATTTTCTTGTCCTCTCTTGAAAGCATGTTATGCGTTTTACGATCTGGTAATGTGTTTTGGGTGGTTTTCAGATTGAGCGATGATGTACAACAGTTGCTATGGTTACAGAAATTGCTCAAACCGTAGGGAACATCAAGTCAGATTGCTGTATACAGCAGCTCGTGAGAAACAGCAGACGCTAATCAGTTGGAATATTACATGCATTCCTTTTTTTTTTTTTTAATCTTGTTCTAAGACATGCGTGATTTATACATTGGATAAAGAATGAAGACGACATTTGTGCTATTATTTAGAATTACTATTACACTGAATGGCAACGGAGGAACTATTGTTGATATGTAATATCTTCTTATTTACTTTTACCGGAATTGTCTGGTGAGAGATATTATTTATGGTGATACTGCTTTAGAAAATTGCTTCACACAACTTTTGCTTATCCTTTCTATAATATTGCTTTGAATTTGGCGGATTGTCAATGTTAAGAAACAAAAACTACATTAATAACTTTAAGATTCAAGTTTTTAAATTTGTCTCATATTTAAAGTAGGAAAAAAAAGAGCCGTGGTGACTCAGGGGATAGAGTGTTCGCCTTCCAATTCGAACCCCGGGTTCGAATCCCAGCAATGGCAGCTCGATAAGAATTCCGCAACCAGTTCGCATTAAACAAATTGCTGACTTAAAATATCCTCAACGGTAGACGGATTATAGGTTAGATTCCCCTCGCCGTCGAGCTAACAGTGGGAGGTTTTTGTGGTTTTCCTGTCTATGCAACGCAAATGCGGGTTAGTTTCGTCAAAAAGTCCTCCGGGAAGGCAGATTTCTTATAAAATTAATTATTTTAACAATTTAACCGCAAAAAATTAATTTAATCCATAAATTATTTATTGATTTACTTTTTTTTACTTATATACTTGTAACAGTTACTTATCGTCCTTTCTTAATGTTGCTTTCTACTACAATTATAAGTTTATTTCTACTATTATTCTATAATGAACCCGGCTCGCACCGACCAGAGCTGACGTAAAATATCCTCAGTGGTAGACGGATTACGGGTTATAGTCTCCTTCCCGTCAGCCACTGCGGCTCAAGAAGTCCATAACGAAGGCAAAATTTCTCCTATTACTTAATCCAGGAGTTCCCTTGTCTTCTGGATTGGTTTCAATATGACAAGGCTACGGAGTTCATGAGTAATCGTAAACCTAAATTGGGTCTGCTGCTCAGCAGCGGTAACTAAGTTAAATAAAAGAAATAGAAAAATTAATTTTATTATTTTTATTTTAGACGAAAACAATAAAAGCACAACATTTTCATTAGACGTGTGGGGAATTTTCGATGGTGATATAATTTTTTAGCTGGAGTGATGCACCCTATTTTTTTCTATTTTACGCGTAAAAGTATAAACTTTTAAATTCCGTATCATTAGTTTCTTTTCTTAATTCTGCGTCTGTTGTTTCGTTTTACGTCGAAATGAGTACTAAATTTCGATTGACAATGAAATAACGACACATTTTACCTACAGTATTTAAGAAACTCTTGTAGCACGGTATTTGAAACACGTTTAGTTTGACTGGTGTTGCCATTAGCAAGGTATGTATATAATAAAGGCTCCAGCTACTTTACATACTGATATGCTTGAAAATGATTCAACTCCTCAATACTGTTAATTAATATTTTGGTTTATAAGTCATTTTCAAGCCAGATATAAAACCTTAACCAAAGAATATACATAGGGGAAGAAGGCTAGTTTCCTTAGGCATAATGTAAACCAGTCCTTCAAGGGTTGGTGTGGTTCCTATGCATGAAGGACAAAACTCTTCAGCGCTTAAAGTAGGTTGGCTTTTTCCAAACTCTTATTTATGAAAGTGCAAAGATTATCAAATATCAAACGATTCCATTATTCTATATAACTTGAACATTTTTCAAACATGGCAATGCTATAGTTTTATTTGTTAACCAATCAGTGTTATTCATCC
>NC_092210.1:91695250-91752734 GCF_043381705.1 Parasteatoda tepidariorum | reverse complement strand
ACATGTTGGAAAACTTCGTATTTCCACAAGTAGAAGAGCTTCAATCACATATCTTTTTGCAACAAGATGGTGCACCACCTCATTGGGCTATCATCATTCGTAGTTCTTTGAATGACCATTTTCCAGGAAGATGGATTGGGCGAGGAGGTCCAATTCCTTGGCCACCCAGATCACCTGATATATTGCCGCTGGACTTTTTTCTTTGGGGATTTATAAAGGGCAATGTTTACAGGAGGATCTTGTCGAACATTGATGACCTAAAAGTCAGAATTACAACGGCAATAGCCTCTATGGATGAGGACATGCTTGCCTCTACCTGGCGTGAAATTGGCTATCGATTTGATATTCTCCGTATGACGAAGGGGGCACAGGTGGAAGTTCATTGACAAGGGTCATGAAACTTTTTGAGTCTATCTAACCATTTATGTTATTAATTTTAATCTATCTTTATTATTTTGAAAAGGTATTTTTTATATATCGATTCCAAAGTTTATTCTACATATATTTTAGGGTATACTTTCGGAGTATTTTGATCGAGTTTATTTTTACACCCTTATTTGCTTAAAATTATTAAATAATTTGCTTAAAATAAAATATCCAAGTTACCTGATTTAATACATTTATAGTATAATAGTAAACGGGGCTTCCATCACATATCCTTAACCTTGATGCCGCTATCATTAAATAAATGGAATAAGTTTAGATAAATAATAAAATTAATTGTTTTCTCGTTTTAATTTTCAAAGAAATATGTTTCGATCAAACAGATTTCGTTCTGGAAATTGCGAAATTAGTGAGTAGGTCCCTTGGAGCAATATCATTCTTATCCTCTTTTGACGAAATATAGCAAAAATTGGTTTTCACAGTTTCTGTAAAAAGTAAATGTTAGCCTTCTTGCCACGTTTTTTTCTTTCTTTTTTTTTTCTTTTTTTTTTTTAAATTTTTTTTAATCAAAATAAGTTCGGAAATTGCGTATTTTTTATTGAATTTTTTTTTAAAAATCAGATGGTTCTAAAATTGGCACGGCTTCGGAATCTTACAAATTTCAATTTTTAGTATTTCCTGCTTAACAAAATAAGGCATTTCTCCTGATAACAAATTATATTACAATAATATTTTAGGAAATTTACTGAAGAAAAAAATTAAACAAAATAGTTTAGCATATTATACGGAAAAAAATCTACATGTAATCATAAAGAAAGAGTAAAAGATATAATGAAATAATTAGTGAATCACGCGTGGTCAGATAATTAAAACTTTAATTTCACAACTAAGATGTTAAGACGACATTTAAGATGCTGAGATATTTCAAGACGCTTAAATTTTGGCTACGTATTCCACAGCTTTTTATGCTCGTTATCTTTATCCTCTTTGTAGTGACTTCTAAAGCATCAACATTATTTTAGATAATCTATGTTGAAGTCACAAGAAACAAAAAAATCCAAAAAAAAAAAAAAAACTATTAATGATTTATATTCTTTTTTCGAAAAAAATAGTATGCTTAGTAAATAATCAGCTGTTTTGCATTAAATAATTGTAAGCAGCGAAATGTTTTTAATTTCTTAACAAGATTTTATTCTTAGCTAGCAGACAATAATTCTTTTTAAAAAAACTTGACTATAATTAAAAAAGGAACTTCACTTTAAAGAAAACCTAAATTAAAGTACTAAAAAATTGATTAGTATGATTGAATGAAGAAATAATAAACGTAGTAGGGTAAAGAATAAGATTTTTAAAAATCTTGAAATTTAATTAAATAGTTGGTAAAATAGTTCAGCGAAACACTTCCGGACAGGTGATTAAAAAATTACTTCTAACATTAAGACGATACATAAGATGTTGAGAAATTTGCGATGATGTGAGATATGCTTAAATATGTTTACTACGCATTTTTATTAATATTTATAAAAAATATATTCAAGAAATTGATAAATATTTTATTTCTAATATGCATTTTATTCATACGTATGCATATTATTGAAATTGTATCAGTTATTGAGAAGAAAAAACTAAAAAATAATCACATTAAATAAGCACAATCTGGTGTATAATCATATTCTATCAGAAGCATGCTTTTATAAAACTCGATATTCGTTGAATAAAATGTTTTTTAATCAATAGGATGTTTTATTCAAATTTCCTTACTAAATCTTTGTTGTTGTTGTTAATTTACGTCGCACTAGAGCTGCACAATGGGCTATTGGCGACGGTCTGGGAAACATCCCTGATGATGAGCTTCTCACGAATCCTCACAATTTTGATCCTCTGCGGAGGGGATGGCACCCCCGCTTCGGTAGCCCGACGACCTGCGCGCGAAGTCGAGCACTTTACGGTAGCACAGTTTAACGAGGACCAATACCGCACACCCTCGGTCCCTACGCAGACTGATCCAAGTGGTCACCCACCCGCACACTGACCACAGCCAGTGATGCTTGACTTCGGTGATCTGCTGGGAACCGTGTCTTAACGATCAGTCCACTGCGGGAACCTTACTAAATTGCAAATAGAATTTTAGACGATCGATTAAAAAAGAAACATCGTATTTTATAGCTTTAAAAAAATAAAAATAAAGTGATTTGCATACGATTATTAGCGAAAAACTATGAATGAAATTTTCGCTACGCGCGCTAAGTTAAGTTCCTCGTAAGTTTATCACATTTTAATATTAATCGCCCCATTTAATCATTTCTTCATTGTCGCCAAATTATTTTTTTAAAATAATTAATTTTAATTTTTTTCATCTTCTAATAAATAAAAACAGTTGAAACTTTAGATTTTAATTAAATAATAAAAAGTAATAAATAATTAATAAAAATTATTCTTTTCATGAAATTATCTTTGGGTAAATGAGTTTTATGAGTGGGTTTGAATTGCTTCATTAGTTCTTAAAATATGACTGAAAACGCAAAAAGCGAAATTAATATTAAAGGGTCCAAACTTTGAATCGCTCTCCTGACCAAATTATGGGGACCACATTTCCCAGATTGCGGCTACCCCCTATATTTTGAAGACGAAAAATCCAAATATGTAAAAAAAATGCTTGTTTATTCAGAGAAAGTACGTTTTTGTGTCTGATTTCGTAACTTAATTAATAGTTAACACTAATTAATTAACATATTTGAGGTCACCCCCAGGAACCATTAAGATTGACGATCATTAGAACGAAAGTTATTCAGGGTGATATCTTTTTCTTTTTTGCTGACTGTCATCATAGTTCATAGCATTCGAAAGACTACGAATTTAACTAATAGCAAATCAACAAAGACTTTAAACGGTTATTCGCACTAGATACAATAAAAGCGTAAGTATTATACCTAAGCAATAGTTTTCAGTTCCCGATTGGCGAATTTCACACGTGTCAATATGTTTGACCAATCAGAATCTTATTTGTATCTCCAAATTTGCGTACGCAAATGTTTTGCATTCAGTAGGAACGGTCCCGCTACTTTTGGAGCTCCCATAATGGGAGTCCCATTCGCTGTTTTTTAATCTTAAAATCTGGCAACATTGCTCTGGTGTTATTATTGTAAACAAAAAGGAGGAAGGAAAACCGAAAGAAGACCAGAGACTTGTCATCATAATAGTAATTTTCACCATATTTTAATAGTCTTATTAACAAAAAATGTATTTATTGCTTTCCTTTTTATTAAAAAATGAAGCCCAATAGCAAATTAATAATCTAATTTAGCCTTTACATTTTTTTCCATGTAATCTACCTCCTGCTGATTTCTCCCAGCAACCTTAAACGGGAAACTTCTTTGTATTGAATAGATTATATTTAACAATATCATTGATAAAATGCTGTTGTCTTCATTAATTTTATTAAACTGAATTTTAGAAAAAATTGCAACATTTGTTTAAACTTCCGTAATTATTCACTATTCTGTAAAAATAAAATAATTATTCATTTAAATCAATAGTTAGGTTAAGAAAAAAATCTTAACTTTTTCACTTGATCTCTGTTTTATTCAGCAAATTTATTTACTTTGGAAAAAAAATGTTGTCTTGTTAGCATATTACTATTATTTTTTTTTAATGGCTGAGAACTTCTGGAAAAACTTCATGGCTAATTGTACTTATTGTTAAAAATTTCTGACCAAAAGAGGGCGTTCTAATCGCTCACAATTATTCTGTAATCACTTATGTGACAGGCAGTGGGTAAAAATGGATGGCTATTAAAGAGCCCTATAGCATAACCATATTGTTTATTAAATTTGTTTGTTATTAAATATGGTATCTTTATTTAATGCACCCATTCGCCACTGAATCATTCTGCAACACTTATGATGAAGGGAAGATTTCCGCAGTGTGATCAGTAGCAGAATAATCGCAAAGTCTTGGCTACTTCTCAATAAAACTCGTAGCGTCTACATGAAAATTTTTTTCTTTCAAAAAATGTTTCCAAGTTTAAAATCCATTTGGCACCTTGGCGATTGTAATTCGTGCCTCAGATCATGCTACGAAAATATCTCCGTTATAAAAGTGGAATATCCTTATATTTTTATCATTCCACATTATTATCTGAGGTCTTATTTACTATTGCAGAATGAATAAGTGGAATTTTTTGATTTCATCACAGCATATGGTTAAAAAATATTTTTGTTTAACAGTTGATAGAAATTGGAATAATCAACTGAGCTTTGTTTTTGTAAAATTTTCTTCTTATCCATCTTTGGCTTCATTAAAAATCACCACATTTTTCAATATTTTTTTATGAGTCCATGAGTGTTTTATGAGTTTTTATGAGTGTTTTTTTCTATTATTATACTGAATGAGAAAGAACTCTGTATCAATATCTGCACCAAAATGATCAACAAGTTTTATTTTACAAACTCTTTTTAACAGCCCACCCGCTTTTTGGTAGAAACGCTATTGATGTTCAACTGTATAAGGTTATAATTCCGAACTGGGGAAATTTCTGTTTCATGATCAGTGGCAGAGTAATCGCAAGGTCTTGGCAACTTCCAGGCAGCGACCTGCGAGAAACTAACGAAAACATCACTGAAAGCAGCGTTTTCATCATAGAAAAAAAATGGGTGAGAATTTCTCACCCTTTCTCAAAAGCAGGGTGAGATTTCAAAAAGTTAAGTGAGATTTCTAAAAACTAAAAAAACACTAAAACTCTTTAAAAAAAATTTATTTCTTTGATTATAATAAATTTTTAACGTCTTCTATTTTTTAAAGCATTGAATATTTTTGGTGCATCATCATAGAAGATTTTGCCTTTACAAGGTATTTGTCCATCTTACATAAGTGCATAAAAAATTTGAACGTCTTACATGAAGAAACCTTACCTACGGTGAACATGTGATTGTAGAGAAATGTGCTCTGAAAGGGGTTCCGTGGTTGTGTTCTGTTGTTCGAAAAGGTTCTAAATAATACTGGTAAATAGGGAAGCTAGATAATGGGGCAGATGATGAAAATAATGAAAGATCTAGGAAGAAAAGTGAAACGGATTTTTTTCTAAATGGCATAATTCGAAGCTTTTTCCAAAATGCAAGAAATTCGCGAATTTTGAAATTGATTTATAGAATGCGCGAATTTCTCGCGGTAATCATTTTTTAATGCGAGCAAAGAAAAAAATATGCGAGATTCTCGCGCTGTAGTGAAAACACTGCTGAAAGTGACCAACTCGAAATGTATAATGCGTAGCCACCTCCTACAAACATCTACGTGTTTTATTGTTTGTTTTTTTTAATTTGCAAGTTTAAAATCTATTTGGTACTTTAGCGATTGTAGTTGGCACAACAGATCACGATATGGGACTATCCCCTCTGAAAATGCCAGAAAAGACTATGGTATTTGAGCTTTGTGACAAACTAGTCTTCTTGGACCGTGATAGCCTAGTTGATAAGGCACTGGGTCCATATAGAGGGGATCGTGGGTTCGATCCCCGGCGGCTAAAGCCTCTCCGTGTAGCAGATGGTGACTGGTGCTCGTTGAATATGTTGGGTCACAAAGTCCTCCATGTTCCCATAACAAATTAAGACCTTTGGGGATACTGATCAAAGAGCTCCCTTGTCTTCTGGATTGGAATCAAAATTACAAGGCTATGGTGCAGGGTTGACAAAGTTTAGGACAGAATGGATTAATCCACGGATTAAACCGTCCTGTCCAAAACCCTCGTACTCAAATTATGTCACAATTTTGTCTAAGCAATATTTAAAAGGTAAAATAAACATAGAACTAATAACATATGGATAATTAAATCTACTACAGAATATCTGTTTTTAAAAGTATAATATTTTTATTAATATTGATTGACTCTTCAATTTGAACATTAAACAAAGGAGAAGATTAATCAAGTTCAATCGGTCCTCTTAACATTCAATAGCACATAACTAATTTAGCTGCTATATTCACATCAAGACGGTTTCTAAGTTTTGAGTGAATTACTCCAAAAACATCCTTTTCATTGACGCTGGGCATGAGAGTAGAAGAGTGATGAATTTAAAAACGTTTTTGCAATATTCCCCAAATGATATTGATTTTTCAATCGCCCTCCACCCTGTCAATGGTTCTTCCAGCTTCTGTGAAGTAATGGTGTCACTTCAGCTTCATAGGCAATCAAAAGAGAAATGCACTCAGGAAATTTGTCAGCTAAATATGACCGAGCACTTTCTTTTTGCACATCAGACAAGCCTTTATATTTAGGGTTTAATAAATAAGCTAAGTAATGAAGTGCTTGCAATTTTTTTAGCATAGGGGTGATGCATCACCCGTGTCAGTAACTGAATCTGATGCTATGCCCTTCAAAACTGTTATGTAATACATTTTTCAGTTATTTTGTATTTCCAATTTAAACTAATATATTCATATTTAAAAACAATTTTTTTAAATTGGTGTCTTTTTCTGGATCATCCTGTGATCCAGAAATTATAAAGAAAAAATTTTAAAAAAATATTGTGAAAAATAAAAGGTTAATTTTTAAACAAATTTATTACTAATTTTAATTTTGCATTATTTATTTTGTTTGCGAAAACATAACTTATAGGTATTAAAAGCATATTTATATATAAAGGATAAGGTATTCACTTTTGTTGTTCAATGAATTGTAGAGCTTCAAAAATTGTAAACCTTTTCCTATTATATTATTTTCCTTTAATAAGTTAAAGTAAATTGTATAGAAAATATCATATATTTATTGATATATGTAATTATTATGTGTGCATTGGTTACGCATATAGACTTTTTACCAAAGTTCAAGGTTTTGGACATTTTAAGAGCCTAGTTTCCTATCCAAAATCAGTTTAGGACATCTAAAACCCCAACCCTGCTAGTTGAACATTAGTAGTCGTAAACCAAAAATTAGGTTGGCTTATTAAAAAAAGATTGTCTTCTTTTTGACGGAACTCATCGACGTATGTGTCACATGGAGATGAAAATCTTTTATGGTTAACCTGGCCAATTTCCTATCAGTTTTCAACAAAAATAAATCACAAAAGACTCGTATGTTTTTCTATTGTACCAGTTAAGTGCAAACATGTTATTGATTGTTTACTTTTAACAAAAGGTTGTGTCATCATGTGTGATGAAGATTGGAAGAAGTTTTATGATGAAAATCCTCCTCCTGATGAACTGCTTGAAGTTAAAATGCAGTTGACACGTTTCTGCAACTATCATATTTCTAAAGGGAACAAAGTTGTTTTAATTACAGTAAGTTTCTAAATGTTGCTTTTTCATGTGTTTTTTTTTGTGTAAAGAATTTTGTATTTAATATGCACCCAATCCCCATGGCAGAAGTGCGGCAACATTGTTGTAGAATATTACAGAGTTCTTTCAGAAAGAATTTTCTTTTAAGAAGTAAAGAATTTTGGTTTTGCAGAAGTAGTAAAGAATTATGGTTTTCTGTAGAAATTTTTTATCTCTAAAATTATAATTAAAAGATGCCTTTTTCGCGCATCCGAGGGGGAAAAAATTATTGGGATTTTTCTACTCGTATTGATAAGAATGAAAAATATAGAATAATGAGGTAAAAAATTTCTTTTCTTTAATCCATGAGGTATTTCAATCGTTCATTAAGACAGTTATTGCTCCGAATTTTTGTTTGTTTTTTCGAAATCCCGATGTCTTTCATTGCTTAGTTCTTATTTATATTCTCGTGAATTAATGAAATATACCGATAATATTACGGCATGCGAAATTCGAATTGTGGATCCCAGAAGTCATTCTTTGACACGCTTGTTTCACACCGATATTCTCGTTGATCCACACTGTATATTTAATTCGCGTGGTTTCGCGTCTATCTTTTTTCCAGTAGTCACTGTTACGGATTACACCTTTTTTTTTCTTTTCGATATGATGATTACAAAATGTGAAAAGGAAATAATTAGTGTGTTTTCTTGTTTAGTAAAATGTGAGAATCTCGCCCATTATATTAGAATTAAAAAAAAATATTACATATTCATTTAAAAATTAAATGCTATTTTATTGGAATAGGTTTTTTTTTTGTAAACACAGCGTTTTTGTTACTTTAAATTTAGTTAGTAACATATATTTGTTATTATTGAAGGTATCTTGCAGAAAGATACGAGTGCTAGAGAGTTTTGTCACAGAAAGCCCAAAAAAATTCTGCCGCAGGGCACCCAATAACTTTTTCAAATTAAATTATTTTTTAATATAATTACTAAGAATTTATTATTAATTTAAAGAATAGAATGAATTAAATACAGTTATAATGACATATGAATTTGTCTTCAGAGTATTATTCTTCTGATTAAGTATTCTTGCAATTTTTATATAAGTTTTAAATCTTATGTATATAAAAGTAAGTTAAAAATATGAAGAAAAAAACAAGGAAAAAATTTTAATTTGAAAGACAAGAATCATTAAAATGTTTTTTAAAAATAAATTTGTTAAATATATATAGAATTAAATATAGAAATCTTCTGCGTGACTTATTATTTTTTTGAATGTTTCTTTTTATTATAAAAATGTGTAGTTAAAATCTGAAATTTAGAAACATGCATAAATATGTAGTAAAATCGCCAGAACTTTAGCCTAATGTCAGGGAACAACAGAGCATTGAAAATTTTTCCACTCCATGATTGAAGAAAAGTTTTTATTAAGGGAATCTAAGGCAGGATTGCCACAGGTGACTAAAATACAACCATTTGCAACTATTTTTAACATGAGGCGACTATGACAACTTTTTTTGCCTGAAAAGGCGACTATTTTCAGGAAAAAGAGACTATTGAGAGACTTTTCTGTACTAGCTATTTTTTTTTTTAGCTGCATAAATTGGGTGGAAAATCTGCACCTCGCAAGATAATTTCTGAACACACTGAACTTTTTTTTCGTAAAAAATTTTGAAAATTTTGGATTGCAAATTTGAGTCTTCACTTTTAAATTGATCAAGCTGCACAGATTCCATTGTAAGTCTATTTCATTTCTTGATCGCCTTTTCAATGAATATTGCTACGAAATTCCGCATGATTTTAAAAAAGAAGAAAAAGAAACAATTTTTTATGTATATATATATATATATACAGTGAAACCTCCGTTAAGCGGACATTCATGGGACTGAAAAATTTGTCCGTTTATGAGAGTTGTCCGTTTACGGGAAGTGTACCCTAATAACGAAATTTAACACCGTAAATTGTTTTTAGAATATTTTCAAAGAAGTAGAAATAATTAAATAATATCTACAAGGATACTATAAATATCTACAAGAATATTTATTTAAACTATAAGAAAGATAAAAAAGAATATATATAGAAGTTTGATATAAATAAATAATTATGGGTGTAGCTACAGATAAATAAATATAATTTTCCTATTAGCATAGATGCTCAAGTTAGACATATGATACCGAATAGGAGCTTTCTGTCCTCAGTCCGTTTCAATTATGCATTAGGTTTACATCCCCTTACACCTACTTATCATTTGATAGGGAACATGGTTCAATACCTTCTTGAAAAAAAACCATTGATTCACAGAAAAAAAGTTATGCATACCTGTAAGTCAGGTGGACCTATGGAGTTGATTATTCACAACTGATCAGTTATCAAGTGTCTGAATAAATGTTTCATTTATATAAACACCTCAAAGATTATACTTCTGTTCTCTTTTTTTTACCCCAGTTGTTTTAAATACAATCTTCAAATTGATAAGAAAATTAAAGAAATTTTCAATGGGGAAGAAGCATTGAGAGATGTCATTTCAACTCCAGGGGTGTCATAACCTGTGTGGTCCAGGTGAAAAGATCAAAAGGTGCCGATGTCAGAATTATTTCAGGAGTGCAGTACCATTTTCTCTCCTTTCTTTACAAAGATAAGGCAAAGTGATAGGAGAAAAATTGATTTTTCAGTGGTGAAATAGCCTAACAATATTTTTAGTTATGGATAAGGCAAAAAATTTTATTTACATGCTTTAAAAATGGTGAAAAGTTGCATTTTTTTTAACTTGCAATTTAAAGCAAAAATAGTTCCTTTTTCAAATTTAGAAAAAGTAGTGTTCGGTTGTAGAGATAGAAAACAACGTTTCAGGACCAAAATGACTGTCCGCGTCCGGTTACGGGAGTGTCCGCTTTGCGGAGAAAGTGCATAATGGTTTATTCATAGAAGATTCCCGGGGAATTAAAAATATGTCCGTATTGAGAGGCGTCCGTTTTGCAGGAGTGTCCATAACAGGAGGTTTCACTGTATATATATANGAGACTTTTCTGTACACCTAGCTATTTTTTTTTTTTTTAAGCTGCATAAATTGGGTGGAAAATCTGCACCTCGCAAGATAGTTTTGAACACACTGAACTTTTTTTTCGTAAAAAATTTTGAAAATTTTGGATTGCAAATTTGAGTCTTCACTTTTAAATTGATCAAGCTGCACAGATTCCATTGTAAGTCTATTTCATTTCTTGATCGCCTTTTCAATGAATATTGCTACGAAATTCCGCATGATTTTAAAAAAGAAGAAAAAGAAACAATTTTTTATGTATATATATATATATATATTAACGTTTATAAAAATTATCACATTTGCCACCAACTTGACAAAATGGATCATGGTATATGACAATTAAGTCATTAACTAAATTTTAGTTATATTTTTGTTCTTATTTTTGGCTATTATCTGTGGCAACTCTGCTAAGGAGAAAATTAAAGTGATTGTCATTCTATTTATTATTGTCATCTTATTTTGATTGTTATTTCATTTTAGTCTGGAGGTACCACTGTTCCCTTAGAGCACAGTACGGTGCGTTTCGTAGATAACTTCAGTGCAGGGAATAGAGGGGCTGCCTCAGCGGAGTATCCTTTTTTTTTTTGCTTTTTACTCAGTTTTTCTTTTTTCTTTCTTACAACTTCTTCTTTCTTTTTTTAAACCTATTGTTAAGGGGTAATTCAACTACTACATAAGATAAGTGTGTGTGTGTGTTTTTTAATCTTTTTTTTTGCAACAAAAATAAGCAAATTACAATTCTCTGTCAGAGCACTCCCTCCCACACCTGTTTTTGCTTTTACTTAGCCTTTTACTGTAATAAAGCTATCTATTACTGTAACAAAATGTGTCATTTTGTATTAAACAATGTTTTAATTCATCTTATAAAATTTTAAAACTTTGTCGTATAGGGATACATACTTTGGGGACACAATACTTTTTTCAATTTAATTGTTAAATATGTATTAATTATAAGTAAACTGTTGGGGGAAGAATAATTTGCTAATTGTTAATTGGGTTAAAAATACTCAAAACAATTGTAATAAATTCAGAAAATAAGATCGTGAACATACTTGAAAACCATTTTTATTGAAAATAATCTTATATTTTTGTTTGTTTGTTTATTTTTTTCACTCTTAAGCCAAACAACAAAGTATATATTGAAGCCAAAGCGCAAAAATGATTTTGGTTTGTGAATAGTGCTCCCCTCACACTCTACAACAAAAAATTCTTTCTGTGACTTCTTAAGAGTGACTTCTGTGACTTCTTAAGAGATAAGGGAGGCAATTCTAAGAATGGAACAGTCTTGGGATGGTCTGCTGCGAGTCTTCTCTTGTCAGAAATGATGGAAAAAATGATAAAATAAGTTTTTTTTTTACATTACAGTCGAACTCGTTTATAACGAGCTCGGATTTAACGAGAACTCGGATTTAACGAGGGAAACGAGAATATTTGGTTGGATCAATGTTAAGTCTATGGAACAGAAGTCGCTTTTAACGAGCAAGACCCGGTTTTAGCGAGCAATATTTTTCTGTCTGGCAATCTTTTTTCTCATCTTTCTAGTCTTTCTGTCATATCTTTTTTTTCAAAATGATATGAAATGCGCGAGTTAAAAGTAAGCTGACTAACTATTTTAAATATGTAGATTAATGAAAAAAATAAATGTTTTGGTAAGAATCTTTTCCTTTATTTTTCTTTCCGTTTATATTTCCTTTCCTTTAGCGCAACTAGAAATTTTTTGCTGGTTTGGGGGGGGTTAGTTGTCACTAAATTAAGATAAATATTTAATTAAATTAATTAATGTAATTAAAGTAAGTAAGTATTAATTAAAGTTTAAGTCAACTCAATCATTTGACCTCCCAAGCCCCCCCCCTCTTCTGGTTGCACGTCTGCCTTAAGGACCCGTTTATTACGAGCACTCGGATTTAACGAGTACATGTTACGGTCCCTTTGTGCTCGTTATAAACGAGTTCGACTGTATTTGAAAACCAATAATAAATGGAGAAAATAAGGTTGGAATTTGGAGAAAAAAATCATTTTACAGGGGTTTATTGCTTCAGAGAATATCAGAATATTAAAGGGAGCAGGACATTAATTCATATGAAAGTTTGTTGGGACCACAAAACATTATCGTAATAAAGGGAGTTATTGTTGTATTGGATTTTTTTATTTTTAAATATATAATAGGGTATCAGTCCTTTTTTAACTGTTTGGCATTGAAATGATTAACTTCATCCTAAAGTCATCAGGCTCAGCAAGTCAGGGTCAAATGTCTTCAGGGATGTTTCCCAGGCCATCACCAATAGCCCAGCCGTAGTGTGTCAAAAATAATAAACTATTATTTTGCCTCTGTAGAGGCTGAATTTAATGGGGGGAGGTTACTATTCACCTGTGGGGTCTAATTAGAGAAAAATATTTAATATTAAGCGAGTAGAAGGAGATTTCTTTCATAGTAATCCTTTCTTTCACTATTTACGTGACGGAATTTCATGAATCGAGATATATTGTAATCTTGATAGTTTGAAAAAATCAAGAAAATTTTGTAAGGTTTAAGTAAATAGGAAACCATATTGATTTATTTATTCCCCCTCAGAAAAATTTGAAATATAATCGAAAATTTCTTAACGTTCTATCGTTAACGTTTTATTGTTATGTTTGTTTTGTTTTTTTTTAAAAAAAGAACAAAACTTAATAGTGTCCAATGTTAGTTCTTTTTTTCATTTATTTAGAAAATTTTTAAGCACTATTTCCAAATTACTTTCTAACCATGAGTATTTTTATCATTGTTATTTCTATACATTTTACTGTTGTAGTTTAAAGAAAATGCTCAGAAATAAACTTTTTTTTTTATAATAAACCAAGTCAGGATGTCATTTCTTTTTATATATGTTCTCAGTGTCACTTGCTCTAATACCTGAGCTCATGTTCCTACTTAATTTTATACATGTCCTTCTCTATTCTGCTTTATTGTATGCACATACATGCCCCTTGGCAGAATCGTGGCGACATTGTCGCACAGCGGTACCCACTTCTTGCAGAAAGACTTTTCCTGTGGGAATTCCTAAACCTGAGCTCATATTCCTACTTAAATTTATACATGTCCTTCTCTATTCTGCTTTATTGTATGCACATGCATCCCCCTTGGCAGAATCGTGACGACATTGTCGCAGAGCGGTACCCACTTCTTGCAGAAAGACTTTTCCTGTGGGAATTCCTGAACCTGAGCTCATATTCCTACTTAATTTTATGCATGTCCTTCTCTATTCTGCTTTATTGTATGCACATGCATGCCCCTTGGCAGAATCGTGGCGACATTGTCGCAGAGTGGTACCCACTTCTTGCAGAAAGACTTTTCCTGTGGGAATTCCTGAACCTGAGCTCATATTCCTACTTAATTTTATACATGTCCTTCTCTATTCTGCTTTATTGTATGCACATGCATGCCCCTTGGCAGAATCGTGGCGACATTGTCGCAGAGTGGTACCCACTTCTTGCAGAAAGACTTTTCCTGTGGGAAGTAAAAAATTTTGGTTTTCTTTCCTGCAGAAATTTGAGTTCTATTTTTTATACAGTTATTGCTATTAATTTCCAAATAGTTTTTTAAGTCATGTATTTTTAATTTGATATAGTTTATTTCAACAACTGAATCTCGAAATCAAAGCGTGCGTTCAGTAACCCCTTTTCGAAGAGTGCGATCGACATGGTTTCGCCTTCGATCTTTTTTCGCTAGTTACTGCTGCAGATTTGGCAATTCTTTTTTTTAATGATTGAATGAATTAATGATTTGCAAAATGCGAAAAAGGAAATCATAAGTATGTTTTCCCTCTACTAAATGAGAGAATATTAGAATTTGGCCATAATATTAGAATTTTTAAAAAAAATATTGCATATTCGATTAAAAAAGTTATGTTATGCTATTTTTACCAAAAAAGTTGTTTTCTTAAGTTGACGTTTTTGTTACTTTAAATTAGTAACATGTATAATTGTTATTTTTAAAAGTATCTTGCAGAAAGACACAAGTATTAGAGAGTTGCAGAAAGCCCAAAAAAATTCTGCCACAGGGCATACATGTATAGGGTGTCCAATAAGTGTTGCAGCAAAGGGCACTTCATAAGAATTCATGCTTGGAAATTCATTTTACACAGGCACTTTCCTATTATGGATGTGCCTTGAGCCTGCATTTATATTTGTCTAAAATACTTTATTTTCATGTTTTCTATCAATTATTGTCGAAAATTGAATTAAAATAAGTTCACAAAAAGCTGTTTTATCATAATTAAATGATTTGTTTTTTGTTTTGTTTTTTCTGTTTAGTAGCTGCATCATTGAATTACAATAAAACAGCTAATACTAAACCTATTTGAATGCTATTTTTAACAATACTTATTAGAAAATATAAAATTAAAATAATTTAAATAAATAAAAGTACCCATTCAAAAGCAAGCAAAGAAAGCGACCCTTAAGTGATGTCTTATCATGTGCCCTAGAACAACTTTTATGGGGCATCTTGTATATCATTTTGTATCAGAGATCATTCAAAGATATCAAAGAAAGCTTTTTTTTGTGTTGTGATAAGAGACTTAACTCATCTTTTTTTTGTGTTGTGATAAGAGACTTTATCCTTTACTCATCTTCTTTTTTTTTGAGGTATTTTTTGAGATCAGGATGGGCCGTTATTTTTATGCATCGATCTAAATCTGTAGAGCCATTCCTCCGTAAAGTATCGCTCTCCAAGATTTTGGAATCCAGTTCTTTGTATGAAGGGCCCGATGGTTCTCCAGCAATATCAGGTGCGTCTTTCTAACAAAATGTTTCGTACAGGGTATCTGCGCACCTGGAAAGTCATGGATTTTGCTATGGAACAAAATTTGTCATGATTTTGACAATCTTTTTAAAAAGATCATGGATTTAGGTGACTGAAAAATCGAATTTTTAAAATGGAATTCCCCCCACCCCCAATTTTACAGTCCTCCGATGTTCGGAAGATCTGAATTTGTAACAAAATCCCCACTCATAGTCATATTTTATTAAGATATAAAATGTTTTTATCCTGTTATTTAAAAATTATGGTGTTCTTTCAAAAAATAAAAGAAACATCATTTCGAGTGCGAATTATCTTTTAAACTTCCATAATTTTGGAATTTTTTTATGTACTTATTATATTTTATTTTAATTTTATCAATTTGAAATTCTAGTGTAGGCTTTTTATATTACACTTACTTTTAAGAAGAAATAAAGCAGGTTTACTGCATATATCTGATTGTATTTAGTTATTTGCTTTTTTATTTATTTATTTTTTTTAGCTATTTTATTGCCTCAACTCTTT
The DNA here is from genome assembly GCF_043381705.1 of Parasteatoda tepidariorum. Taxonomy (NCBI): domain Eukaryota; kingdom Metazoa; phylum Arthropoda; class Arachnida; order Araneae; family Theridiidae; genus Parasteatoda; species Parasteatoda tepidariorum. The sequence continues at coordinate 91,736,752 of NC_092210.1, read as the reverse complement.
TTTTACTATGTTTTTTAATTTTAAAATCAATAAATATGAAGATGCAGAATATAACAGTTTAGGCTATACCTATCATTTCAATGAATGTTATAATGCTTTTTTAAATTTATTGTTGTATTTTTGTCGGAGAAAATAGTTTCGGTTAGTCATGAAAAATGCTTGGAATTATTCATGGAAAGTCATGGATTTAAAAATCTAAAATGTAGCAGATACCCTGTTCTTAGCTATTTAAATTATTTACTAAGAAACTTTTAGTAACTATATATTTATATTAAAAAAATTACCTTGAATCAGAATACAAAGTAGATCGGAATGTTTTGTTGTTTTATGCATTTGGAATATTTTGTGGTCCAGAAAAAATATGGTCTTGATTTTATTTATTTTGTAATCAGTATGTGCATTATTAAATCATTAATTTTGTTGTACTGTCCATATATTTGAATGAGACATATGTTGTGTGTAGTTGTTCTTTATCTATTTAATTCTTATCCATTTAATTTTTCTTAGTGTCTTTAGCATTTTTGAATGCTTCTACATTAATTAAATACATGTGTATTCAGTACAGGGTAGGATCTGTGAAGAATTAATTCCTGTTGTGGAGGACTTTAAGAAATACCATAAAGTTGAGAAGATGATTCTAATGGTAGAATTTTCTACGCTGTCATCTTATTTGCACATGCTGTATATAGCTGCTCAAGTGTTGCGATTCATGGGGAAAGATGTCATCCTTTACATGGCGGCTGCTGTCTCAGATTTTTACATTCCACAAAAAGACATGGTATGTAACAAAAATCTTGAATTAATCTTTTTGTGTTATTCCTTTTCTGTAAATCCTTTGCTTAACTTATTCAAAACGTATCGCTTTCTCACACTTTTAAATTCGCATCCTGTCCTCTAATCTATTTTGGGTTCAAGTATGCATTCATTAAAAGTAAGATATTTTCACTTTTGCTTTTTGTGAGAATTGCGCCACCTATTTGATAAACCAATTACAATTAGTAAGTTTTCCCTTATTCCCTAAAATGAAACATTTTGCAGATTTACTTTGCAAGATTTTCCCTAGGTTTTATTGAGGAGCACGTCGATTTTGTGTCCAATTCGATAACCGTTCTCTGTCTAATAATTAATAAATTTTGTGTATATATATATTTATATATCAGGGTAGCTACCCACCTGGAAAACCTGGAATTATCAGAGAATTATTTATACTGGAAAAAATCAGGGAAATTTAGATAAAAACCTAGAAAAATCTGGGAATTTTTAATAAAACCTGGAATTTTTTTTTCTTAATTTAAATTATTTTACAGTCCGTTATATCCATTTTATTTAGATAGAAATTTATCGTCAAACAGCTGAAATATCATCAACTTAGCAATACTTCATTAAAATTCTCTCCATTATTACCCTGCTAAACTAGAATGCCATATGAAACTTTCTCATGTTGCTAAATGAATGGAGAAATCTTTGATCTCCTTGGAGATTATGGGACTAAGCAGTTTAAGAAAATCAAAAATTATGATGGAGGTGGAAGAAGGGGTTAGTATATTTGCTTCTGTTCGTAAAAAGAGGGTTTTTCTGTTTTTTATCTTCTAGTCTGTGGGCTGAATTCATTTACTGTTCAAGTTTGTTCCTATGCTTTGGGGATATTTTTTTTTCTTTTAACAAAATTTTTCAGTATTTTTAACTTTATAAAATTCTCCAAAAAATAATTGATTATAATTTAATAATCAATTTTAAGTTACACTCTTTTTCTGAAAGCTTTTGTACTCCCATCCATTTAATTATTTTTTCTCAGCAAAGCCAACCAATCACTCATTTTCTTGAATCGCTAACAGCAAATTTGTTACAATTGATGCTAATTTTCTGGATTTCATTTTCACCATTTGTAACATATTTTATTTACAAAAAAAAAAGATTCTTTTACGAATATTTGATTTCTAATTTAAAATTCGAATTGTGTATTAATCACAATGTCAGAAGTTCGTAAATATTTTGCTTACATTCCAGAGATGTTATTTCTAAAGCTGTCTCTCCTTTTACCCTAAAAAGCTGGCAAAAACCAAGCAATGCATGGAAAACATGTTAAATGATGAATAACCTTTGTGTATATTTATATTATTTATATTTAAAAATTTATTTATATTTGTTCATTAGAAAGAAGGAAAACGAAACTTTGTTTTTTTGCTCTGCATTGTACTGGTACAGGTTTCAAGTTTGGATGACCAAAATTTTAAACTTAATATTAGGTGAACAAGGGATCATTTCCAATGTGAAAATCTGAAGATTTCAAAATAATGAATTGAAATAATAAATTACAGTTTTCAATAAGTTATAGGCTGTTAAATGAAAGGTTACGTCATTTGAAATTTTTAACCGTGATAAGTGAATCTCTTACAAAGTACAGTTTTTTTTAAAAAAAACATTTTATACAAATAATGGAAAAAATAATAATCAAACTGGAATGTAACAAAACAGGTTATCTTGCACAAATGTGTAGAAACATTTCACATTTTGATTTTAAAAAAATTCTCAAAATACACTTTTGATATTTTATGTGCGACACCAAAATACATAATTAATCGTACTGTGTCACTAGGATTTAGCATAATTAAATTATTTTTTCTGTTTAAAGCAAGATTTTGATAGTAATAAATATTTTTATTGTAAATCAATAATTAATTATATTTACGTCTGATCTTTTCATTACAACTATTTTTATTTATTTCCATCTCTTATTCCTCTTTTTCTTTATAAAATTAAATGAAGTAGAAACCATCTAATTATTCCTTTAGGTTAATTTACAATAATGTATTTACAATTCCATTTTTACAATAATTACATATTTACAATAACATCCTCAGTAACCTACTAAAATTTGTTTAACAATGCTGTACTTTAAGTTATTTATATTAAAACTTAAAATTGATCAATGAAGTTTTATTATATTTTCTTAATTTATTTATCTGAGGTAAGCATCTCAGTTTTAATTTTTTTTGTAACAATTTAACTTCATTTAGAACATTTTAAATCAATCATTTTGCTTAGATCCTGAAAAATTTATGTATTTAGAGAAAAATTCAGAACATTCTGTAGTTATTTATTTTTTGCTTATTTATTTTTTATTTATTTATTTGAGTAAAGAAAGAAATACTTTTTAAAAAAAAATAAACCTACTAGCATAGCAAACTACAACAATAACACACTTCCTATTTAGTTTTTAGGTAAATGGGATAAAAATTGTTAGCAGTTATTGGGCCTGTAATTGACAGATGAAACTGGAGAAGTTGTATTAAAAAGTGATTGAAATTTGTTCTAGAATTAATATGAATTTTTTTCTTCATAAATTTGGCGCATCTCTAGTGCTACAATTGGGGACATATACTCTTGTTCACCGCTAGCTATGCCACTAAAAACAAGTAAAAGTTATATTGGTTAATATGGTATGCTTTGAAACATCAAATAGATTAGATTGTAAGAGCTGTACAAAACGATTATTTAATTTTATGCTGGCAATAAATAAAGCTATTAAATTATCATTTTTCCTATGCAATCTTTTTTCCCAGAAGAAACTGTTATAGGCTAATAATATAGTAAAAAATGGTTTGTTTGTTTTTTTCCTTTTAATGTGCTGTGACATTTTTTTCAATCGATTTTTTTTTATTGTGTAAAAAAAATTAGCAACAGCTTTTTTTTTACATGATTCCATTTAAAGAAATATTGGTTAAATATGATTTTTATTTACATTGTTGTTAATATATGTTACACAGTTGAAATTATAATGATTGATTTTTCAACTAACTTTTACAAGATGGAAAATGTTATGAAACACATTGATTCATTCATTCCAGAAGGACATATTAGACAAATTTAAATTTATAGAAGCTATTTAATTGAAAAATAATGTTTATAATATTAAGATTAAAATTAAAATAATTTTCAGTCATTATAATGATTATCATTAACTAAAATTTACATTCATTTGGAAAAATTTATGTCTGACACTGAAGTAAAAACTTTCAAATTGATTATATATCATATTTTACAAGTTAAGAACTGCATATGAATTTCGATTCAAATGTCAGCTTCAAAATTAAGTCAGATTTACATTTAAATTGCAAACAAAGTCACAGAGCTCAATTAAATGAGTAATCGTTTTTTGCTTTCGTGTGATTTACATCGGTCACCCACAATTTAATCCATTTAATTTGAACTTATAATTAGTTTTTATTAAATAAATTGTTTTCCGATTGGTTATGATGTAATAATATTTAACATAAAAATTTCATGATTATAACTTATTTTTTATAAGATAGTTTTTCTAAGAAATTCATGTTAATTTTTTGTGTCTGAGCACATCCCTAATTGATTTAGTGATTAGTTTGTAATATTATCTAATAGTTTTACTCAGTTTAATTTATAAATATTAAGTACTTAAATTCTAATATTGTTTTTAAATAATACAGTAGGATCTGTTTATCTCGAATCTCACAGGAAAGGCAAAAAATTTGAGATGAAGAGGTTTCAAGTTATGCAGGTACTTTAAAAAATTTAATTTAATTAAGAAATTCAATTAAAAGTGCTTTGATTACTTTTTGCAGAAAAATACAGGCATTTCTGTCAATTAATTACACCACATATATCTATTTACGTTTAAAAAAGTACTTAGCATACCTTTAACACTTAAAATAATGTTTTTAAAGATTTTTGACTTCTAACCTTCTTTGTTTGTTATGCTGTTTGGGTATTTGTGCTCGATTATTGGAAATTCGAGGTTTTGAAAGAAAAAATTTTGAGCTATAGAGGTTTATGAGATAAAGAGGTTTGAGATAAACAGGTTTAACTGTACTAAGTACTATTAATATATTTTAAAAGTTTTGATTAGTAAATATCAAAAAAAATCTGATTTAAATAAAAAGAATAAATTTTTATTTTTTTTTTAAAAAAAAATTCATGATTTTTTTTCAAAACCTAGTGGATTTGTGATGTTAAATAGCGATTATGTGATTTTAATCCTGCCAATCCTTCATTTTTTGTATTTTATTTTGTAGTCCATCCACAAAATCTGTTCAGATGAAGGTCTCAACCTAAGTTTAAGAGTGGTTCCAAAAATGTTGCAACCTTTAGTACGCTACTGGATTCCAGATGCTTTTGTCATTTCCTTCAAGGTATATTCCTTTTTTGTTCACAGCACATTCTCCTCTCAGCCAAAATAATCCATGCTTAGGTTGCAACAGGTGTTTAACTTTTACTGTCTGCTGCTCACAATAATTATTGTTTCTTAATATAAAAGTTTTTTTTCTTCACTTAAGATATAAATGCTAAAAAGCTTTATTCTCACATCCAAACATTTCTATTAAGATCTCATAGTGAACATAATTAATTTTTCTTTAACACATTTTGAATTTAGAGCAGGGGTTGCCAAACTTCTTTGATCATCGACCCCTACCTAATTTTTCGAATTCTCCATCGACCCCCATAAAAGTAATTTTCTGTTAATTAAAATAAAACTCTATTAGATACTGTGTTTGTACATTTATTTTATGATTTTGAACATTTATTAAATTAATAGTACATAGTGTAACAATAGTTTTATGAAAAATATATTAATGTTGAAATATAAATACCTTAATATTTATGAAATAATAAGTAATTATAAGTAAGTAGAAATAATAAGTAAAGTAACTACGGATTTATTGCTTCTTAATCAATGACATGGGTGTGCCTGGTGTTTTTTTTTCTGCAAGGTTCGTTATATTGGGTTCAAAATTGGTCAATTTTAATCTTAAATCCCCTCGAAACTCCACATTTAATTTATTTCTGTTCTTAGTTAAGATTGAATTTACGTGACTGAAACCGGCTTCAACCATATAGGAACTTGGAAATGCTATCATAAATGGCTGAGCTATTTCGTAAAGTCTTACATATTTTTGCATTATATTTATATTTGTCCAAAATTTGCTTATTGTTAAATTTTTAAAAAGCGTCTTTGCTTCAAATCCCCATAATAATTCAGCAAGCTCATCTTGCAGGTTGATGTCCACGTTTTCAATTTGAGCAGAAAATGGCACAATAATCCAATCAGGGATGTCAATGTTTTCCAAATCAACAAAACGCAGTTTAAAATCGTCGCTCAATTTTTGAAGATTACCTGTATATAGTTCCAAGTCTTCTTCTTTTATTTCTAATTGTCACATATCTGAAAAATACTGATAATTCTTCGACCAATCGACCCTTCCGATTCGGATCGACCCCCGCTTATGGTAAATAGACCCCTGGGGGTCTAAATAGGCCACTTTGGCGACCTCTGATTTAGAGGTATGTTGTTATAACATGGTGCTTAGCGTTTTTAAAAAGTGCTTAAGGGTACTTATTTTCAATTTTCGTTATTTAAAAGCTCTTAAAGGTGTTTTTTTCATTGAGTATTTTTAAAAAGTACTTAATTTTCCCTTTTCGAAAATGATTTTTTTTCTCTTTACCATGTCGATTTTTACCACATATAATGCAAAAGCGTACTTTTCACATTGTTCTATTCAGCATTTTTGCAATTAATTTGATCACAATTTATTTCGTCGTACCGGAGGTCTATTATGTATGAAAGTACCAATCATTTTACATGTTTGATGAAATACTTAGTTCGCATGTTCGTCGATTGAGCTGGGTTCGGTGAGATTCTTACACTCGCAACTCAGCTGCATTTTGCAAGATATTCTCAATTTCAGACTTCATTTTTCACCCTCTGATATCGAACCGAAAAATCTCTTGATCATTTTATAATAGCTAATATAATCAGGAGAAAGAGTTCTTTGTCAGAAACTAGTTATTTTATCATGATCATGTAAAGTCTTTAAAAATTATTTTGTATTTTGTTGATGTATATAGTACTTAAAAATATTTTTGTGCGCTTTAAAAGTACTTAAAAGGTGCTTATTTTTTGTTATAAAATTTGGCTACGCACCCTGTTTAACAAATATGGTTCTGTGTGTCAAATCAACATGTTGCACATAACTTGTTGCAATGACAATTTCGTGTGGTTTTGATGAAATACGTTTCATTTCCTGAATGAGGCTATATCTGTTATAGCTTTCGTCTATATCTTGCAATCTATTCTATAATGAAAACATCTCCAATGATCATTTAAAAAAAATTTGCTCTTTTAAGGGTAAGAACAAAACCAGGCCCAAAACACTCTTTTGGAATGGTCTTACGCGAGACAAATTTGTTAAACTATTATCCACCAAATAGTTTTCTTTTCCTGCTGAAATTTTTGAAAGATTTGTCTTTTCATCGGAATTATATTGTTTATGAATAGAATAATGAAAAATAATTTCATTATTCAGTTAATATTGTTTATAGCATTTTTAAAAAGTACTTAAAGGTGCTTATTTTCGATTTTCATTTTTTAAAAGCCCTTATAGGTATTTTTTTCCTTGGGTGTTTTTAAAAACTGCTTAATTTTCCCTTTTCTGAAATGGGATATTTTTCTTTACCATGTTGGTTTTTGCCACAAATTAAGCAAAAAGATATTGTCCTATTCAACGTTTTCACTTTTAATTCAACCCCAATCTATTTCGGCGTACCATCGGTCTGTAGTGTATGAAAGCGCGATTTATTTGACATGTTTGAGGAAATGCTTGCAGGTCCGCAGTTGGGTATACTTAGCTGGATTCAGTGGTAAGGATTTTTAACTCTTATGTGCAACCCTGCTGCATTTTGCAAGAGATGTTCAATTTCAAACTTCATTTTCTGCCGTCTGTAATAGAATCGAAAAATGATTACAGGGACTAACTAAACAATGTCAAATTTTTTTTCTCTGTTAGCGATAGAAAATTTCATTACTCTTGTTAATTTCATCATTGGTGACGCACCATCATCTTCGTCACTGGAAAGCAAATAAAATCGGATAAAACCATCAATTGTCAAAAACTTGCCAACACTGTCCAATTAGGATATTTTTTCAAAGTGCTTACAAATATTTTTTGAGTGCTTGGAAAAGTGCTTAAAAGGTGCTTATCTTTTGTTGAAAAATTTGGCTACGCACCCTGCTAAAGAAACAACTCTTATAATGAACATTAGATTAATTNTGAAGTGTAGGTCTCCACTGGCATTTGTAATGATGTATGTAATCAGTCAAAACTGGGTTTGTCCCATTTTTGTTTTTTTAATGTTATTTTGAAAATGCAGATTATGAATCTTTAGATGTTTAAAATTTAATAATAGCAGAGTAGAATAAAAAAATAAATAGTTCATATTTTTCCTTTAAATTACGGACACAAAATTTTTTTATCGCAAAACAATACCTTTATGACTTTTATTAATTTAATGCTGATGACGACAAAAAAAATAAATAAATGTGTAAAAAATGCATACTACCATGTAATTTTTAGCCAATAAAAATGCTCTGACAACAATGGAAAACTGTTTTAGACCATTTGGGTTTTACATTGCATCGAGATTTCCTTATTATCTGTTTTACATTTCTCATAACAAGTTTATTTTTGTGCTTATTCTGTTCTGTTAATTGTTAATGGAACTTGAACCTAATATTTTTTTAAAATTGTTTTATCATATTAACTTTTAAGATATATTGAAAGTTTTAGATTTTTATTTTTCTTGTTCTTTAAATGTGAATTCATCTTAAATTTGCCGAAATGCATTTTATCATCTTAAAAAGTCTACTAAAAAAGGGTTCCTACTACTAATTACTAATAAAAAATTTAACAATTTTGATCTATAATAAAAGTGTATTTGATTCTTATTTATTTTCTGTTTCTTTCTTAGTTAGAGACTGACTCGACGATTCTTCTAAAGAAAGCTAGGAAAGCCCTAGAAAGATATGGGCACAAGGTAAGTTATTTAATGTTTGCAGAAGTTGTAAGTTCTTTAATTTGTTGCAGTTCTGTTTTTAACAAAAACATTGAATTATTTCTGGAAGAGTACCTATCTTAGACAAACAGTAGGAATGTGTATGTTTCAATATTCTTAGCTAAGTTTCTCCCATAGTGAAATAAATCCAAAAAGATTTATCAATTATTAAATTTATTTGTAATTGCAATCTAGTTTAAATAAAAGTAGTCATTTTCAAGCTATTTTTATATATAATTTTCAATCAAAACTTGAAAAACAATGATTTGAAATTTTGATGAATTTTAGGAATTTTTTTAAGAAATTAGAAGAACTGTCATATTTTACTTAAATGAATACAGTGCAATCTAATTTTATAATAAAATAAAGTACTATTATAATAGCATGATCAAAAAAAATTCTTTAATTCTAATGAAATAAAAAAACACACATATTGAATTCAAAACTACAAATGGCAATTCAAATACTGTTAAGTATTATGAGTGCCGACTCAAATAACATAATTATAAAGATTTTTAAAATTTCTGTATAGAACTAGTACAGAGGAAAGACGCATATCCGGAATCAGTGGGACTTCTTGAAGTCCGGATATTAGATTTTTCTGTATAATAGACCCCAAAGTTAACAAAGCTTAAAACGATCTAGTAAACTATCTGAATCTAAGAAGCAAAAAATAAGTAAACATTATTTTTCGGGCAATATTGTTTTAGTATTAGAATGATATATAATCAATCAAAAACAAAATATTCAGAAAAAATAATTATTACTTAGAATATAGAAAACAAAAAAAAAATTTGGCAGTTATGAAAGTATTAATTGCCATTTTGAACTAGAACGATTCAAGCAAGAAGGGGAAATTCTCGTCATTCATTAAGGTGGATGTGGAGGAGAGAAATTCATTTCCTTCTTATTTGTCATTCAAGTTGAGGGTGGGGAAGTGATAAATTCTTATTTTCTCTCCCATCATTGGCTATCAATCAAGCATAAAGGCATGGCATGCTGATTGGGTTCTCTTTATTTTTTCTTGCATGACTGTAAGTGACTCTCCCTCCACGTAAACATTTGCTGCATTTACCCTTTATCACAGTATTTCTTCTTTCCCTAACACTCGAATAAAAAGGTTACAGGAAATGCCTCTATTACAGTACAGAACCCGTTATCCGGAAATCGGAAAACCGAAACGAAATTCGATTAGTTTTCCCGCCATNAAAGGTTACAGGAAATGCTGCATTGGAAAGAAAGGGGAGGGGGACTCAGTTGTCCTCTTTTGAAAATAAATCTCCACCCTTTCCTGCATTCCAGAGGATCACTAACTGTCACTCCATGGTCTTGATAGATCTTTTCTCCCTTTTCTGTTCATTTATGGGTTCAATGCATAAATCACTAGAAGCTGTAAAAGGAAAAAACATGTCAAAAGTTTTTCGTTTTTTTTTTTAAGAGAGGGGAAGATGAAGAGATGTTTATTTATTTTGATTGTTACAAAGTGTCTGAGAAATCGACCCTTCCAGAAAAGGGACATCACACTGTAACAGTCTCGGAAGTGACCACTCTCTGTTCCATAGTATAAAATTGTTGTCAATGGAAGTCCTTCTTAGGGGTTTCCTCCTTTCACTTCAAAATGTGCATGATTTTTCGCAAACGGTTTTGACATTTCTTTGGTGCGGAAGTGCCACTCGTGTTGACATCGTGAAAACCCGATAGATGAATTAAATTTAGAGTCAATAAAAATGATCTCTACTGATATAATTGTATGTAAAGAAAATAAACAATTATAAACAAATAAAGAATAAACAAAAAATAAACAATTATATTTTATGCTTAATTTTTTATTATAAAAAGGAATTAGTTTTAAAAAGGGTGAAGAGTTTTGTTTGTTTGAGATGTTTAGTTTTTTCTAAAAGTAACTTGATTTTTCTAATTTTATGTTTCATCTCTAAAAATAAATCGTTGATAGCATCGTCTTTAGTTCCCTCTGACTGCAACATGAGACATTAGATCTCTATCAGAAATCGTCAAAAAAAAAACTCTCTTTATAAGAACCTCATGTAAATATTTTGAATATGTTTAATCTACTTATTTGATTTGTTTAGTTGGGATATTTTTTCATGTTTCCTTAGTTGGATTTTTCCACATTTGGTGCAGAGGTGCGCTGAAGTGAGGTTTTGATTGTCTCTCCTTCAGGGTTTCTTGAACATATATTCTATAGAAAAAATTCCATGCCTACTAAAAGTGGTCATAAATAGAGGTGGTTTTTCCTGTATATATGTGTGACAGTGTATATGTTTGTTTGTGTGAGTGTGTGTATATATATATATATAACATAATAAATAAATACAAGAAGGACAAAAAGAAAACATGTAAAAAATTACAGAACAATGAAAAAAGGGGAAAAATCCAGAAAATAAAAGATATAATCTTTTCATTTGCTCATGCGATTATATCCACAAAGGGGATAGCTTTCTAATATTGTATCAATATACCCAAAGCAAAATATAATACAATATCAATAAAAAACCATTTCTTAAATCGAAGTTAATTTTCTAAAATTATTAACTGTCAACTTCTTTAATTTATCCAGTATAATATTACCTTGCACACATCCATTTTTTGGGCCCATCCTTGGTAACTACCAAATCAAACGCACTTCAGTAAGAATGCACTATAAAACAAAACTCCTCTATTTACGCTTTTACCTCAATTTGTGCTTCTGTTTTCACATTTTGTAATCTGGCAATCGTGTTTCGAAAATATTTAAAATCATTCTTGAAAAATTCCTCATTCATGTAAGTTCATTTGAATTCCTTCAGAGATTTTATTTTATGTTTTGTTCTGGTTTTTTCTTTACATTTTATTTTCTGTTTTTATGTGATATTTTGACTTCATGTGTTCTATTCTATTTGTTTCAAAATAATTTTTTGAGTGCTCCTCACACTCTTGTATTGATATATTTTGCTTTGGCTATAGTGATACAATATTAGGATAAGCACTCCTTTTGCGAATATAATCATGTGAGCTGATGAAAAGATTGTATCTTTTATTTTCTGGATTTTTATTAATTCCCCCCCTTTTTTTGGGATTTTTTTTCTTCCTATTTCATTGTTCTGTAATTTTTTCCATGTTTTCTCTACATTTTGAACTCAAATATATCTATCTATCTATGTAAAGTAGAGAACAATTTATCCAGTATCCAGAAAACCGGAAAGAATTTTGCTTGGTTTTCCCGCTATTTTGAAGTATAGCGATAATGAAAAAAATGGTAAATTTGACTCATCCTTGAAGTTGGAGAGAAAGGGGTGAATTCTTCTCCTTTGCCCAGAGAAACTTCAATTCTTCCCCTGACTTTGAAGATCATTAGATCAAGAGGGGGCAGGGAAGGGACAAATGTTTTACTTTCTGAATGTTTGTTTTGTACAAATGTTTTATCAATGAATGTCCCAGTTAAGGAACTTGAAACTTCTGGCTAAGAGTATTGACATGTGAGATTTATTTTAAATCCACTTTAGTCATAAATTTTTTGTTATCCTTTATTTATTATGATGGATTGTTTTATTATTTCATATTATTTATTACGAACGAAACGTTTTTTAATCACTAGTTATATTCATCTATTTGACATTGATTAACAAAACAATATATAGGTTATTCTCACGAAACATGACAATTCGGACCAAAAAATTTCTTCAAATTTAAAGTCTTCAAAATAATCTAAAATTTTTTTTGTATACTTCTTTAGCTACACTTATTAATGTCTTATAGACAGCAGTGTAGTTTATTGACTTTTGCTCAAGGAAAAAAAATAATAAAATGGAAATTCACCAAATCTTGAATGCCAGGAAAATGACATATTACCTTAGAAGTTTAAGAAACAGTCATTTTAAGTTAATAGTAAGTAACTCAACTTAAGCCTTTATGTTAGATGGGCCATAAATAGCTTAAGCTTAAATTAATTCTTTTTATCCACTGTAGAAAGAAACAAAAAAATTTTTGTTGCTGATCTGTGCAGAATAAAATGGTGTATAATAATCAATCATTAGATAAATAAATAACTTTGATTACATCCAAGCATATTACAATCATGCATAAACTTGGTATTAGGTTAATATTTGCTTTCCCCCTTTATAGTATTAGCAGTTAAAAAGAATTTCTGGTAACAATTCAATGTCCTGGCATTCATAAGCCAGGATAATTACAAATTCGCCATTTTATAGCATATACCTTTACCTTAATTTAATATTTTGGCCGAAGACGTTTATAATCTGCAGAAAACAACAGTATTTCTTAAAATAACTCAGATAAATCCATGTAGTTTATGTTATTAATGATTTCAAGAAGCGAGGAAAATGACACCATAAAAACCTACNTATTTTCTGGATTTTTATTAATTCCCCCCCTTTTTTTGGGATTTTTTTTCTTCCTATTTCATTGTTCTGTAATTTTTTCCATGTTTTCTCTACATTTTGAACTCAAATATATCTATCTATCTATGTAAAGTAGAGAACAATTTATCCAGTATCCAGAAAACCGGAAAGAATTTTGCTTGGTTTTCCCGCTATTTTGAAGTATAGCGATAATGAAAAAAATGGTAAATTTGACTCATCCTTGAAGTTGGAGAGAAAGGGGTGAATTCTTCTCCTTTGCCCAGAGAAACTTCAATTCTTCCCCTGACTTTGAAGATCATTAGATCAAGAGGGGGCAGGGAAGGGACAAATGTTTTACTTTCTGAATGTTTGTTTTGTACAAATGTTTTATCAATGAATGTCCCAGTTAAGGAACTTGAAACTTCTGGCTAAGAGTATTGACATGTGAGATTTATTTTAAATCAACTTTAGTCATAAATTTTTTGTTATCCTTTATTTATTATGATGGATTGTTTTATTATTTCATATTATTTATTATGAACAAAACGTTTTTTAATCACTAGTTATATTCATCTATTTGACATCGGTTAACAAAACAATATATGGGTGATTCTCACGAAACATGACATTCGGACCAAAAAATTTCTTCAAATTTAAAGTCTTCAAAATAATCGAAAATTTTTTTTGTATACTTCTTTAGCTACACTTATTAATGTCTTATAGACAGCAGTGTAGTTTATTGACTTTTGCTCAAGAAAAAAAAATAATAAAATGGAAATTCACCAAATCTTGAATGCCAGGAAAATGACATATTACCTTAGAAGTTTAAGAAGCAGTCATTTTAAGTTAATAGTAAGTAACTCAACTTAAGCCTTTATGTTAGATGGGCCATAAATAGCTTAAATTAATTCTTTTTATCCACTGTAGAAGGAAACAAAAAAAAATTTGTTGCTCATCTGTGCAGAATAAAATGGTGTATAATAATCAATCATTAGATAAATAAATAACTTTGATTACATCCAAGCATATTACAATCATGCATAAACTTGGTATTAGGTTAATATTTGCTTTCCCCCTTTTTAGTATTAGCAGTTAAAAAGAATTTCTGGTAACATTTCAATGTCCTGGCATTCATAAGCCAGGATAATTACAAATTCGCCATTTTATAGCATATAACTTTACCTTAATTTAATATTTTGGCCGAAGATGTTTATAATCTGCAGAAAACAGCAGTATTTCTTAAAATAACTCAGATAAATCTATGTAGTTTTTGTTATTAATAATTTCAAGAAGCCAGGAAAATGACAGCATAAAAACCTACTCACCTTGAGAAAATTTTTGAAATAGATTTTGAGCCAGAAAATTAGTTCTTTATTCATGCAACAAGACATGTTCATATAGGAGGGTATCTAATCAATCTATTAACATAAGATATTGATTCCTGGCGCTATCTATTTTGGTTATAAATCACTAAATAAAAGTAGCCAGGAAAATGACAGATTTTCATGGGACAAACAAATTATTGACGGAAAAATTATTTTAAACGAAGTTTTAGTAAACAATACCCTCTGCGTATATTCTAGAAATGCTTACATAGGATAAGATAAAAAAAATTATATTTTGAAAAATGTATGGGAGGTTTTGAGGCTAGTTATTATTGGAAATATTGTTTGGGACATGCCAGGAAAATGACATTTTGCTATTCAATTTAATTTTTTAAGTATACAAAACAGTCAATGCTAGTGCAGAGTCATTTTAAAATGCTAACAGCAATGCTATTTATAAATTTTTTTAAGAAAAATGTTCTTTTAGTATTATAGTATTAGATCTTGGAGCAAGGGGCAATGAATGTCATGTTTCGTGAGAATCACCCATATGTATATTTTTTTTAATGAATTCTGATTTTTTTAGAAATGCGGTATCATTAGGAAGTTTTTCTTGATGTGGAATCACATTTGCTTTCGTTAAAAATGGTCTTTTTAATTAAAAATAAAATAAAAGGAGAAGATTGTTTATTAATTTAAGCTTCTTTTTTTAATTTGATTATGTCTTTTTGATTTTTTAATTCTGTTGATCTTATAATATTCTGCCTTGTTCCAGGTTTTAATATTTATGTCAGTGCCTTTTTTAAATATCGTTTACGTTCGATAATTTTCAAGTGTTGTTTTTATTTAGATTAATAAGTTTTCCTTTTATCGCCCCCCCCCTGTATAATTAGGCATGAAACATATTGCGATTTTTAATTATTGATTTTGTTTTATATTAGTTCATTTGAGGATTTTAATTATTATCAAAAAATAAATATGTGAATTTTGCACTTTTTAAGCATGTTTTTCTTGTCTTAACTTGCAAAAGTTTTTATCATTTTAAATGATATTTTACTACCATTTTTTTTTTAAATTTGGGATATCTTTTCGTTTTTTTTTTCTTATTTTAAAATGTGTTTCACTTTTTCCTTGAATTTTGGGTTTGATAAAATGTTGATTAAGGGCACTTTTGGCCGATCCAGAAAACCGGGAAATTCAGACATCTGGGATAGCAATGGTCCTGGTTAATAGGTTCTCTACTGTATGTATATATATGTTAGAAAGTTGTAGATGTGAAAAAACTTTACTTTCTGGTATGCTAATTTTAATTTGTTTAAATTTAAGCTATTCTTATGATACTTCTAAACTTTTGCATTTGTCTTCTTTAGTTTCTTCCATTTTGTCCAGCTTCTTCTTGTTTATATTATTTTAGTCTAGTGTCCTTCCAGACAAAATGCCAACCCCAATTATTAGAATGTGTAAAATTTCACAACATTGAACTATTTTTTGTGCAGGTTGTTCTGTAATAGGAGCACTTATATTATTGTTTTAAAATCCTTATCAATAATAAAAAAATACATAGAGTAAGAAGTGTGGTTTATTGAAGAATGCAAGCCTAAAACTCCAGGAAATTTCTTTTTTTAACCCTGGGTGGACGCACGGAGGTACCCCATATAAGTTCTGATTCTTAAAAAAACTGGACGCCTGCTTATGAGTTTTCCATTCTTATTTGCCTTTTTGTGAATAATTAGAACAGTTATCTGGCACTCTCTTAATAGAGATTTCATCAGTTATTGGGGGGGTCAAAGAAGGACCCATCTTTCAGTTTTTCCACAAATTATGTTATTTCTTGTGGCTGCTGAGTTCAGTGCGTTATTTTTTCTTTCAAATTAAAGTGATTTTTACTTGTTTGCAATGTTCATGGAAGTTTTGCTGCAATAAGTCCAAGAACTGCCTCGCTATCTAACAAAAAATTTACTAATTGTGTTATGAATATCCTCTGCTGTATATCATTAATGGGTGACTGCAAACATGCAGATAATCCGTGTTTAAATTGTGAACTACAAGTTCAAATGTTAAGCATTTTTTGCCTGAAATTGTGGCTTAACTACCACTATAAATATTAAATACCAATTCACTAGTATATAAGACATGTTAACTTGATTCAATCATGAGGTACCTTTTGATAGATGAAGGTTGACATAATCGATTTATAATTCCCCTCAAAATCACCAAAACAAAAAATTAAAAAACTTCCTCAAAAGGAAATTTTTGCTAGAGAAACTACTGGAACTAACAATTTGTGCCTCATTTCTTTTTTTATTCTAGGCAGGTTGTGTGTGAGAAAATAATGTCATGTACATTCATCAAAACAATATTCAGTATTATATTCTAACTACCAGAAAAGATATTCGTTGTTTTATTTAATTTTATAGCAAATAATTAAGCAATAGATATTCCATATCTAAGACTCAAAAGTCCATTAAAAATTGTAATATTTTTTTTAGCAGCTTGTAATTTCATTTGAGGTCATTCCATAACCCCCCTTTACGTTTGTTCCGGTGACATTCATTCCCTCAGGCTAAATAGAACTAGTATTTTACCTTTTTCATTAAAGTTCCCATGATCCAAAACAAAAATTGATTTCAAAAATAAAGTAACTTTTCATCCCTTCTGTAACTTTGCATAACGAGAAAATGTTTCTTCATTGGGAGGGGGGAAAATCAAACATTTTTGTTCTTCTTTGTCTAGCAATTACAAAATGTCGAAAGTAAAGTTGTCTTCAAGAAAGCAATTGAGGCGCATAATAGTCTGAACAGAAAACATGCATGTAAAGGGGACAAACACAATATGTATTCTTCTTTTTCAAATGCACTACAGGTCATCTCTTCCTCTAATGATTGACCTCTTAATGTCTTGCAAAGGTGATCTTTTTGACAGGATTTGCCTGATAAGATGTTTGTATTTTTCATAGACTATATATTTGTTTTTTATAGACTATCATTTTCTCTTATTGGGCCAAATAATTTTTCTTTCAAATATCCTCTCTTCATCTGTTTATGCAGGGTTGCCACAGGCAACTAAAATGCGACTATTTGCAACTGTTTTCGACCTGAGGTAACTATGGCAACTTTTTTTGCCTGAAAAGTCTAAAAAAAGCAACTATTTCCAAGAAAAGGAGACTATTGGGAGACTTCTGTGCTTCCAGCCATGTTTTTTTTTTTTACCATAAATTGGGTTGACAACCTGCGGCCCACTGTAGCTTCTGAACATAATGATTTTTTTTTTCTTAAAAAAATGAAAAAATTTTGATTCGCAAATTTGAGTCATCACTTTTTGATGAGCTCAATTTGCACAGATTCCAATGTGAATCTATTTTGTTTCTCAATAGCCTTTTCAACAGTTATTGCTACGAAATTCCGCATGATTTTAAAGAACCCTATTTTTAATGCAATATTATGATGCGTGAATTTAACTGAATTTTAGTTATAACTTTTCAGTATATATTTGCTAAATCAATTTTTGATAAAAGGGAAAATTTTTTAGAAAGAGTATGTTTGTTTTTTTAACAAAAAATTTTTTTTCTGAATTAATTCTAGTTTTTGAAAGTATTTAATTTTCTGCAAATATACTAATTTTTTTATCTAAAAATTTAGTGCTAGAACACTTAATTAACACACACTAACACTTAATTTTTAAAAAAATTTAGCGCTAGAACACTAACTTTATTTAAAAATTATCATATTAACCATCAACTTGACTAAATGGATCATGGTATATTACAATGAAGTCATTTAATAAAATGTTAGTCATATTTTTTAAAACTTTTTGTTCTTATTTAGTCATCATTTAGTCATTATTATATCAATTTTTGTTCTTATTATATTATTTTTTTCTGTGGCAACCCTGTTTATGTTAGCATTCTCAACCATACACTTAAAATTTAATGCATATTTTCAATAAATCTTTTTAAATGCTGTTACAAGCATATTAGTAATGTTATTTTAATTTTTTGCAGTTGGTCATCGCTAATGAGTTAAAGACTAGAAAACAGCGAGTAGTGTTTGTCACCAAAGAAGAAACAAAACAAATAGCTCTGAGTGATGAGGACATGAATGCGGGAAAAGACATAGAGGAAATCATAGTGGCTGAAATTTTGAAAAACTATTCTTCATTTATACAATTATGATGTTTTTTTCAGTTGTTATTTTCATGCACAAACACGGTTTGTAAATTAACAATAAATTTATTTTAATACATAATTTTGGGTTTTTCTTTAACAAGATTGAATTTCTGCTCCTACTTAAGTTGGAATTGAAGGTCTAAAGGTAATAAAATGGCTAAGAAATTTGGGAGAGTTGATTCAGGCTTTTCAATGTGTTCTTGTTTGGCTGCTCATCTCACTTTACATTCTCAAAATACCAGTAAAAAGAGTGCATCTTGACATTACACAGGTCTTGCAGAAAGATTTTTCTTTTGAAAAGAAAATTTTCTTTTATTTACTACAGAAATTTACACGTAATATTTGAATCATTCATTCAGATATAATACTTTTTGGTGAGCTTAATTTACGTCCATAGTATCTTAAATCGATTGCATTTTCGGCTGTTACTGCTATTGATTTTCATTTTAAATATATTTCAAGCAATATGGAAAATTCGAATCGTGCATTTGAGTATTTACTTTTTAAGGCAATAATTCTATTGAATTTTCGGCAGTTATTGCTATTGGTTTCTCCGTAGTTTCTGAATCCGATATCTTTTATTCGATATTATTTATTATAGCAACCTCTAGTCTCGAAACGAAACACGCATTTAAGGAAACCAATTCGCTTGATTTCGTAGTCGCTCATTTTTTGGGGCAATTGCTACTACGGATTTCATGATTTTTAGTAATTTTTTTTTTAATGATTATAGATGAAGGTTGACATGGACGATAAAAACTCGCCCCACATGGGTGACCCGGACAGGATGTGAACACGCCAGCCTTCCAAGGCCGGATTTACGTATAAGCTGTAGCTTGGGGCCCCGAGATGACAAGGGTCCCCAGATCCTACTTTCCCCCCTCTTTTTTTAAAGTTTTATTCGCAGCTGGGGCCCTCAGAAGCGCAAAATGCATTTTCTTTTTTACATTGTCCGACATAATAAATATAAATAAATGACCAAATAAAACAAAAAACTTCGTTGTTATTAGTAGGGAACATATCATCTTTCAAGCAATTTGAGCATTAACAAATTACTAATAAATAAACAATTTTTTAGTTTAAAAGGTAAAAAAGTTTTTTTTTTACCCCATCATTCGATCATCAGACTATTTAATAACCGTTGTTTCTAAGGATCAGAATTCCCTTTTATTTTACTTTAAAAATGTACAAATGATATATTTAATGCTTTCGTGTGATATGCAGCAGTTTTAAATAGCACTTTAAAATATCTGAAAAAGGACAGAAATTGTCAGTTAAAAAAAAAATTAACTAATACTTTTGAATAAGAATTTAAATAACTACACACGTTTGTTTTGCTATCTCATTCTATATAACATTATTTAGAGTAGACAGTTGCGTGGGGGTGTGGTGATGAAGTAATAAAAGAGGCAATAACAAAAAAGCAAATTTCATTTCAGTTAAAATCCTCAATATTATATTTTTAAACTCCTCGAAAATGTAGTAATAGAGGTATACAAATTAGCTGTCGCAAACAAATTAATATTAAGTAAGAACGAAACATAAATGATACCGAAATATGCTGAATCACAAATGAGACCGGGATGAAAGACATCGAAACCTATTTGATTGTAATAGTATAAATAGAAGGTGTTTCTAAAATTCTGAAATCTATCAGGCTTTAATTTTTTTTTCTGTCACAAACTTTATCTGTAATTAAAAATAATAAATTCGTTAGATTTCAATATTCGTTCTGTTTTTTTGTTGATTAAATGTTAAACATTAACAGATACTTGTCTTTTAAAACATTTCATTCTATAATAAGATAATTATTCTACAATTGTAATTATCTAAAACTAATTGCTAATTGATAGCTGATACTGATACTTTAAACAGAGCTGATACTTTAAACCCGTATGACATTTATTCTCTCTGATATTTAATAGACCCTTTAAAAAATCCTTAAAAATATAAGCCAAAAATTTACATAAATAATTACAATTTTTTTTCTTGCACTAAAATTTAACAAATATACTTAAAATAATTAAAAAGAAAGCAAAAATAATGAAGAAATATTTTCAATATAAACATCAATTAAATAATATCAGCTTACGAAATGTTCTTTTTATTTTTACAAACAGTATTAATATAACGGCCCTCACCTGCTCGAGGGGCAGCTGGATTGGGTTCAGAATTACAAGGCTACGGAGTTGAATAAGTAGTCGTAAACTCGAATTTGGGTCCTCTGTGCAATGACTCTTATAAAATAAACTATTAAATTTGGCCGGGACAGCCTGGTTGATAGGGCAATGACCTCTTGTTCGTGAGAATGGGAGTTTGAATCCAGCCGGCAGAAGAATACCCGTGTGTAAAATGGTGACTGGTGCATGTTAAATATGTCGGGGTCACAAAGTCCTCATAACAAATAAATACCTCTGGGTACTAATCTAGCAGTTCCCTTGTCTTCTGGATTGGGTTCAGAATTACAAGGCTACGGAGATGAATATTAGTTGTCGTAAACTCGAAATTGGGTCAGCTGTGCAATGACTCTTATAAAATAAACTAATAAATTTGGCCGGGACAGCCTGGTTGATAGGGCAATGAACTCTTGTTCGTGAGAATGGAAGTTTGAATCCAGCAGGTAGAAGAATACCCGTGTATAAAATAGTGACTGGTGCATGTTAAAACTGTCAGGATCACAAAGTCCTCCAAGTTCTCATGAAAAATAAATACTTCTGGGTGCTAATCTAGCAGTTCCTTTGTCTTCTGGATTGGGTTCAAAATTACTAGGCTACGGAGTTGAATATTAGTAGTCGTAAACTCGAAATTGGGTCGGCTGTGCAATGACTGTTATAAAATAAACTAATAAATTTGGCCGGGATAGCCAGGTTCATAGGGCGTTGGACTCGTGTTCGTGAGAATGGGAGTTTGAATCCAGCCGGCAGAAGAATACCCATGTATAAAATGGTGACTGGTGCATGTTAAATCTGTCGGGGTCACAAAGTCCTCATAACAAATAAATACCTCTGGGTACTAATCTAGCAGTTGCCTTGTCTTCTGGATTGGGTTCAGAATTACAAGGCTACGGAGTTGAATATTAGTAGCCGTAAACTCGAATTTGGGTCCGCTGTGCAATGACTCTTATAAAATAAACTAATAAATTTGGCCGGAACAGCCTGGTTGATAGGGCAATGAACTCTTGTTCGTGAGAATGGGAGTTTGAATCCAGCCAGCAGAAGAATACCCATGTATAAAATAGTGACTGGTGCATGTTAAATCTGTCGGGTCACGAAGTCCTCCAAGTTCTCATAACAAATAAATACCTCTGGGTGCTAATCTAGCAGTTCCCTTGTCTTCTGGATTGGGTTCAAAATTACTAGGCTGCGGAGTTGAATATTAGGAGCCGTAAACTCGAAATTGGGTCCGCTGTGCAATGACTCTTATAAAATAAACTAATAAATTTGGCCGGGACAGCCTGGTTGATAGGGCAATGAACTCTTGTTCATGAGAATGGGAGTTTGAATCCAGCCGGCAGAAGAATACCCGTGTATAAAATAGTGACTGGTGCATGTTAAAACTGTCAGGGTCACAAAGTCCTCCAAGTTCTCATTTAAAAAAAAAATACATCTGGGTACTAATCTAGCAGTTCCCCTGTCTTCTGGATAGTGTTCAGAATTACAAGGCTACGGAGTTGAATATTAGGAGCCGTAAACTCGAAATTGGGTCCGCTGTGCAATGACTCTTATAAAATAAACTAATAAATTTAAGAATAAATATAACACAATAGCAATTCAGTTTAAACCATGAACGCGTGTCAGAAGTTATGATCGAATTAAAATGAATAAAATAATAATAATTCTAGAAAAAAAACATTTTTTTTCATTGGTGCCCCCCTTTACCTCGGTTGCCCTACCCACATGCTTAATCTCCCCTTTTATGAACCAGTGTTTCCCAAACTGATGACTTTTGTGTATCCTTTCTAAATTTTTCGTAACGCTGTGTACCACTCATAAAATAATGAATGTATTTTTTACTAAAGTTCAAAATCACAACTAGCTGTTGACACCACTCATTATTAACTCTGCAAAAAATAGACAATACAAAAATACGTCATCGTAAATTTTCCTTGCCTAGCTTTCTTTTTAGATAAAATTTTCGTTTGTTGCAAGATATTTCGCGTACCACCGCTAAACTGTTCCCATACCCCTGGGGATACGCGCATCACTGACCTATACTATTCAAACTCGGTCAGGTATTCTATTATATCATATACTATATCAACGGAAATAATTTGTATACGCAAATTATGGGGCCCCCCACAATCATGCATAATATGTATGCATATATTTCTGATTGCGTTTTAGTCCCGCAGTGGACTGATCGTTAAGGCACGGTTCCCAGCAGATCACCGAAGTCAAACATCACTGTCTGCGGTCAGTGTGCGGGTGGGTGACCACTTGGATCAGTCTGCGTAGGGACCGAGGGTGGGCGGTATGGGTCCTCGTTAAACTGTTCTTCTGTATAGTGCTCGACTTCGCGTGCAGGCCGTCGGGCTACCGAAGCGGGGGTGCCATCCCCTCTGCGGAGGATCAAAAATGTGATGGCATGTCTTCGGATCATCCTCCGGGATGTTTCCCAGACCGTCGTCAATAGCCCATTGTGCAGCTCTAGTGCGACGTAACTGAACAAATCAATCAATCAAGCGTTTTAAAGCGTAGAAATTGTTGATCATATACTGTATAAATACATGGCCTCAAATCTCCCCTTTATATTAACCTATACTATTCAAACTCGGTCAGGTATTCTATTATAACATACTATACAACTCTACCAAAGGAAATGAATATACACAAATTAGGGGGCCCACAATGTGGTATAATATGTAAGAATATATTTCTAAGTGCGTTTTAAAATTTGGAAATTATTTTCAAATTCGGTCAGATATGTTAGAATACTTTTGTATCAAAATAATTTTTATATCCGTCGTTGAACAGTCGATCCAATTTTGTTTAAACGACTACTTACGTCAACGTCGTAGCCTTATAATTTAGAAGACAAGGAAACTCCAATACCCCCAGAGGTTATGGAGGATTTTGCGACTCGATAGATTCAACGTGCATCAGTCAGCATTTACTAAATGGTCTTTGGCCGGACTGGGATCGAACCCACGAAGACATGGGTCCAGTGTCTGATTTTGTAACTTAAAATAATCATCTGCACTAATTAACTAGCCTGTATGAGGATACTCCCTCGAACCATTAACAATGAGTACTAGAACGTAATGAGCTATTCAGGGTGATCCTTTTTTTTTGGGTGCACTGTACATATTTGACTCCAAAAAAAAAGATATGAGTCCTAAAACGATCATTAGAAAAAAAATTATTCAGGATGGACCGTTTTTCGAAGAAGAAACATCAAAGAAGACAACAAAAAAAAAAGTTTAGCTAATTACCTCGTGGAACTTTTTAGAACTAATTTTTGAAAGTCATTCAAACATTGTGAAATGTCAAATGATAAGATATAAACTATAAGTTTGTCAAGAGTATTAACTAATCCAACAAATTGAAGTATAATTTTAGACTAATTACTCTCATAAAAATGTAATAGTAAGGTGAAATTCCTATATATATATATTTCTGAAATAAAAATTTCAGTTACATTTAAAACAATTTTTCATTAAATTGTACTCTCGTCGGTCCAAAAAGTAAATTATAATGTTTGGAATGATTATGAATACTTAATTTGGGATATATTAAAACTGCCTACACATTATTTTAGTTGAAAAATTAATTTTGACTTTTGGCCAAAGATCATAGTCTTCTGGCCCACAGTGATTTGGAGTGAATGAGTGAGGAAAAGACAACAAAGAAAATCTATAAAAGAAAACTTGAGTGAAAAAAAGTATACCCCCGCCCTTGTAAAAGATTAGTAAGAAATCTGGAGAGAAAAAAAAAATTAGAGGATAAAGGACCAGAAAAAAGTTGAGTTGTGTGGTAAAGTAAATCAAAGTCAGGGTGCATCTTTCAACAAAAAATAAGCACCTTTTAAGCACTATATACATTACAAAATAATTTTCAAAGACTTTACATGGTCATGATAAAATAACCAGTTTCTGACAAAGAACTATTTTTCTTGATTATATTAGCCATTATAAAAAGATGAAGAGGTCAGATATCAGAGGGTGGAAAATGAAGCCTAAAATTGAGAACAAAATGCAGCACAGTTGCACACGAGAGTGCAAGAATCTCACCGAACTCAGCTCAGTTTCCACACCATAAACCACAATCAGTTTCAGATCAATGGATTGTACGTCGCAAATGATCAAAACAATATATGACAAAAAATTTGCATGTGCAAGGACAAAAACCGAAGCAATTATTTGAAATGTTTTTTTTCACCATATTCGTTTTCACAACTGCAAAAAGAATTAGAAAAATGCGTCCAACCACAAAGATTTAAAATTATTTCCCACAATTGTTAGATTTTTTTTTGATCCAGAAACAGGAATTAAAATTAGAATATTAGATTTTGTTTCATTGCCGGGTGAAACTTCACAAATAATTTTTAATTCAATAAGTACTATTTTAAAAAAGAATAATTTGTGCGGATAACACTAACGCAAATTTTGGAGGAAAAGCTAGAACGTTTTTACGAAACTTAACGAACATTTGACCCAAAAACTTTTTGGAGTAGGTTGTGCAGCGCACATTCAACATAATACTATTCAAACAGCTTCTCACTTACTTCTAGTTGATGTTGAAAATATTATTGCAAAAATTTATTAGTATTTTTATGTACATACTGTGCGTGTTGAAAGTTTGAAGGATTTTTGTGAAAGCTCAGAAATCGAATATAAAAGAATTCTTAGTTACAGCAAAACACGATGACTAGCTCTTTTACCAGCTGTAGAAAATATTTTAAAAATATACGAACCATTAAAATCATATTTTATGGGAATATGTGTAAAAATCTGTTGAATGTATTAGTAACCACTTTCCGAAAAATATTTGAGAAAATGATCTTTTTGATGAGGTGTCATTGGTAAAAAGATATGTTTTAAATGTTGGTTGTCTGTAAATGTGGAAACAGACAAAAAATGGACGGAGTTATTCCTTCATTTTAAACAGAATTCCTTATCAAAATATTTTGAAAATTGTAGAATTCGCGCTCTCCTTTCCAGGAACAAATGTAGCAACAGAATGCGTTTTTTCTAGTATCAATAAAATATGCACAACTAAAAAAAAGCAGCTGAACATTGAAACTTTAAAATCTATATTAAGTGTAAAATATAATTTGACCAATTCTTGTGAAATATTTCACATTTCAATAAATGATCCGTATCTATTGCAAAGTATTCACTCGGATCAAAAATGTGATCGTGAAAGAAAATCATAATTTTTTTAAATAAAAAATTTCACTTGATTAAAAATCATGGTGTTCAAATTATTATTTTTTACAAATATTTTTATAGTTACCAATAATTAATACATTTTTGTACAAGTATATGAATGGGTACAATAAAATATATATAATTGTAATTCTCATTTCATCCCGCTTTGTCTCAAAGAAAATGTGGTCACTTTAACCTTTAAGGACTTTTAAAAAAGGATAATCGAAAATAAGCACCTTTTTAAAAACGCCACGTACCATGAAAGTCCTTCAAAGGACTGTAGAGCCGAGGAGTAGAAGAAAACAGCCTTTAAGAAGCAACTGATTTCATTTGCCATAATTTTCATGCAAACCACAAAATGGTCATTTATATTTTTTGTATTCAGTTCATGTGCGAAATTATTTTAGTTGTTTTTGAGTCGAACACATTCTAAACATTTTTCTGAAAACTAAGATTATAAAATATAGACAATAAATAAATAAAGACAAACTTGGATTAAAAACTAGTTTTATTAATAACATTATCCATCAAAAAATTAATATTTCCAATATTTCAACATTACTATAAACACACTACTGGCCAAAAATAAAAAGTAATTGCTTCTTGTGTTAAATACTCATAATGCAAAATAAAGATTTTATTTCAAACACATAGCTGCCAATATTTTAAATACAATTCAAAAAAACATCGCATTTACATATACAGGCATGAGTTTGATAAAGTTTATCCAGAATATCATCGTTTTAATAAAATCACACACATGTGGAATTTTTAAATCACGATGTGAGATTTTAAATGGCTCGAACATAAATCGCGTTCTTACAGGTAGGATTAATTTGATAAGAAAAAATGAATGATTTTTTCAGGAATAAAAAAATCAAAAATTCCATTGGAAAGCGGAGAAAACTCATCCCTGTATATAGGCGAAATGAACTTTTTCCATCCAAGCTTGAACCAAAATTTAAACCATTCCAATAAAGCATTTTAAATCCATAGCATTAAAAATTTATTCAATAAGTTCATTGAGACAAATATCCAGTTTCAAAAAATGATTTTGACTTAAGTACATCATTACGAGGGGACATGCATTATCACTTCTATTGAAATACTTACTAAACAGTCCGTCACTTATCATTTTCATATTCTGAAAAATCATCTGCATTACTTTCGCTCGGAAACACCATTTTTTTAAACTCTTTTTTCTATGTCAATTCATTCACCATCGTATATACAACTGAACAAAACATGTCTGCAGTCCCACAAATAGAAAAACTCCCCAAATAAATATTGGCAAACTTCCAATCACAGCAGATTATCATTATTATTTTGCGTTGTTTCTGACCGAATAAAAACGTGATAAAACAAAACGTATTGACGCATTCTGCCATGCTCGAGTTTACTTGGAATAATAAATAATCTATACATACCCGAGTTATCTCGGGATAATCAGGGAAACGGTTAACCCGTATCTATAGTTTGTAACAAACAGTCCCTCGAAAAACGATCGATCGAGATTTTACCACGTTTTAGTCCCACCCACCCCACATCCAGATATTTTTTCTTTCCTTCTTTACAACGTTTCTGCTACCTTAAACATGAAAATCAATCATGCAAACGTTAAAAAAAAAAAAATATAATTCAAATATTTTCAGGGTGCGTAGCCAAATCTTTGAATCAAAAATAAGCACTTTTTAAAAACTTTTCAAGCACTTTACAAAATTTTTAAGCTCTCAAAAAATTCATATTCAATCAATGATATTATTGAAAAACAAAAACTTTTTATAAACAGTTTTAGCGTTAAAAAAAACACAAAAAGAAACGGGCGTAAATCGAAACAATCAGTACTTTCCCACATCACCGAGTGAATTCAACTTGACCCTGAACTCAGAACAAAAGTACCCTTACCCCCTACGTCAAAAAAAGTGTTAGAAGTAAAATAAAATAAACAAGAACAAAATTAAAATAAATTAAAAAGAAAAACATTTCATAAGGATCTGATATTCTCTATCCGAATTGGAGCACTCGGGTTTCGGTTTCAAGTGTGCGCGCATGCGCAAGTCATAACGTGGGTACGACATGAAGTCCGCGTGAATGATTACGTAGCAAACTCCCCATTTTTCGTGAAATGCATGGGATCCACCAGATATCACTGAAGGGAGAAGAAAAAAATTTCGAAAAAAAAAGCACTTTTTAAAAACGCCAGCTGAAAAAAGCACCTTTAAAAGCTTTTAAAAACGAAATCTCCAAAAAAGCACCTTTAAGTACTTTTTACAAACGCTACGCACCCTGATTTTAGAATCTGATTATTACTTGGGAGACCCCAACGTTCGGGAATCTCCCAACATTTTTTTCTCCGAAAGTCAGCAGCTATGTTAAATGTGCTTTTGAAAACAATATACACTTTTTTGAAATCTTGCATAGTTAAGAAAAGTATGTTTTAACAGAAGAATTACGTTTTATTTTTGGCCACTATAGCATATAATAATATACATATAAGTGTACATAAATATTAGGTTGAATTAAAAGTAAACTTCTCACTATCCAAATAAGCTCACACAACTATCCTTCACCACAGCATAATTTAATTACAACAAAAAATCATTTTTCAAAATTTAAACTATCAGTTACGCTAAATTTTTTATTTCAATAAATGCATTAAGACATTTTTTACTGTACATTTTCGTTTTCAAAGATAAAAAATCTTAATGAAAAAAAAATCACAATTTAAGGGAAAAAAATATAATCAAAATCTGCATGTATGTTTAAAATACCTGTTGCTTTCCTTACATTAAAGAGTTTCTTAACAAGGAATCTAGTATAAAATACTAATGGTATTTTTCGTAAGTATACAAAAACGCTAAATAATTATGTAATTCTTAAAAATATAGCATAAGCTAGAGAAACTGAAGTATTGAAAAAAATTAATAGATTTAAAAATTAATAACCGTAAAAAAAAAAAAAAACGCTAAACAAGCTAACAATGTTTTTCAAAATATAGTAGATATCCCCATTGGCAGAATATCTCGGCGACATTGTTACAGAGTTCATGTAGAAAGAATTTCTCTTTAGAAAGTAAAAAATATTGGTTTTCTTTTCCGCAAACATTTCGAATTTTTTTTCTTCTCTAAAATTACATGTAAAAGATGCCTTTTTTGAGCATCGGAGGGGAAAGAAATGTTCTTCATTTTTCGATTCTTATTTGAGAAGAATGAAACATAAAGGACATTGAAGCAAAAATTTCTTTTCCATAGAAATGTTTGAAAGATTTTTTTTCCTTCCACAATTATACTCAAGAGATATCATTTTCACGCATCAGAGGGGAAGAAATGCTCCTGATTTTGTTATTATTTTCTTTTGAGAAAAAAAATTTTTTTTTGGTTTTCTTTTCTTTTTACTGAGTTTTAATTATTATTATTTTTTTATGTGATGGTGATTCATGAAATGCGAAAAAAGAAATAATGATTGCGTTTTCCTCCTACAAAATTTGAGACTATCGCCCATGATATTAGAATAAAAAAATATTACATATTCATTTTTTTAAAAAAAAATACATACAATTTAAGCATATCCAAATAGGCTTTTCTTTGTCATTACAACGTTTCTGTTACTTTAAATTTAGTGAATAACATGCATATTAGTTACTATTAAAAGTACAGGGCATCTGCTACGTTTTAGATTTTCAAATTCATCACTTTCCCTGACTCATTCCCAGAACTTTTCATGACTTAACGAAGTTACTATTTTCTCTGACAAAAACAGAATAATAAATTTAAAAAGTATTATAATACCGTTAATTGAAATGATAGGTATTACCAAAACTGTTATACTCTGCATCCTCATATTTATAGATTTTAATTTAAAAAAACAGAGTATAGAGAGAGTTGAAGCAATAAAATAGCTGAAAAAAATACAAAAGCAAATAATTTCCTCCCCTTTTTCTTCTGCAGAATTATATTCTAAAGATACCTTTCCTGTTCATCAGAAAGGAAAGAAATACTCCTGATTTTTCTGTTCTCATTTCGGATAAAAAATTTTTTGCAAATGACTGGTTTGCTTCAACTAGAATTTTAAATTGATAAAATTAAAAAAAATAAATAATAAAAATTCTTAAATCGCAGAAGTTTAAAAGATAATTCGCTCTAGAAATGATATTTTTTCTTTCCTTTTTTTGAAACAACATCATAATTTTTAAAGAACATGATAAAATCATCTTATATTCTAATAAAATATGACTGAGCAGTGATTTTGTTAGGAATTCAGATATTTGGAACAGGATGAAATTGGGGGGAAGGATTCCATTTTAAAAATTAGATTTTTTGGAGACCTAAATCTATGATTTTCCATGATTTTTTTAAAAAAAATAGTAATAATAATGACATTTCATGACAAATTTTGTTCAATACTTTCATGACAGGTGCGCAGATACCCTGAAAACACTTGTATATTAAACATAAATTTTGAAAGTGTGTTTCTCACACAAAGAAATATGCAAAGTTGCAACAGGTACGGTTCCCTGGCTTTGAACAACAAAAATTGAGGCAAAATATTTACATGAAAAAGAAAGCAGTTAAAAGGCTCAACTTCTGTGCATCACAATTACGTTCTGCTGTAAGAAGATTACTTTAGAGTCAACCTAATATCAATGAATTTAATAAATAAATGGACAATAAGATCACAATAAGAGATAACCAATAAGTCATTATTAGTTAAGATTAACTACTAGACAATAATCATGGCCCGAAAATAAAGTTTGTTATTATTTATTAATTTTAAAAAAAGCCAGCATAAAATATGAGCACTTCAATAAACATTGACCATTATTATTTGTAACACATTCTGAATATAAAAGAAATAATCAATCCTATAGTAGCCCATTTGAAAAAGTTTAAGAAAAAAAAGAGAGAACTTTTAGAAATGGCACAAGATTTAATATATCGAATAAACGTTTAGCCGTCCCCACCCCCTCGTGAAAATCGTAAATGACACTCCGACAACATTGGATACGTTAGCAGCCTTCTACAAACATAATGGGGAAAATAGCTTTCCTCAACTATTAGGTAAGGGGCCATTCAAATATTATAGATTTGCTCTTTCTTTCTGACAAGGAACGGACAAGACTCGTGTTCACCGAATTATTTCTCCTCCATTCCAAAATTTCTTTAAAATGCAGAGAAAAAAAAAATATATTACAATCTGACATTTTCAAAATAGGAAACAATTTCTTTAAAGAGTTTCAAAATTCTATAAATGAATTAAAATGTAAATTTTGTTTGCTTTATTTGAATTTAATCTCAAAATTAGATAACTACAATAATCATAATTAAAGGGAACAACATCATGATTTGCCCTTTTTTTTCACAGGCAAGGAAATAATGCCAAAAATATATGTTTACAAACATAAAAATAATAAAATTTTAAATTTTTATTAAAAAAAAATGCTTAAAAAAATTGCAGTTTAAATTTCATTTGTTGAATTCATTTCAAGTAATATTTGTTGTGTCCAAAAAATTTAGAAAAACATAGTTTCATGATAGGGACGAGACTTGTTTAACACTAGATTGCCCAACAAAGTCATTCTGACTGCTTTTTAATTTCAATTAGAAAAACAATGATGCATATAATGACACAATTTCTGAGAATTTTGTGACTTTTCGTACAACATATCATTTTTTGTTGTTAATATTTACTAATAACTTGTTATATAACTGTAAATAATATTAAAAAAATATTAAAAATTAATTTGAAGCAAATTTTTTTACACATTAGTCATTCTTTCACAGAGCAGTCATTTTGACTGCTTTTGGGCAATATAGGTATATACTAAGTTTCAATCTTTCTAGCGTTAATGACATTTCATTAAGTAATTGAATTAATTTATAAATTTCTTATATTTTTTAAGCATGAAAAGTACTTTGAATATCTAAGTCAATGAATAATTAATTATCTATCATAAAATATTAAGAAAAGGTCCTTTTTCAAGATTTTAAAGGTCCCCTTAAAACAAATGTGGTGTAGATTGCTTTTGCCTACAGACCTAATTACTTTAAACAGGTCTTACTTTTACTGAATTACTTTTTTAGGTCTTTAAACAACCAAATCAGAGAAAGTTTTTGCAAGAAAAAAAAATACCTTTTCACTTCATTAATAAAAGTGAATGTTAATTTCAAGAAGGAAAAAAAGTTGACTTTTTAAGTGGGTAGCAGGTTTTCAAAAGCGGAAAAACTTTTCTTTCATTAGAAAGAAGAGCTTTATTAAAATAAATGCTTTAAAAGTAGGAAATTGTGTTTGTTTTTCGCCATCGGTTTCAAATTGAAAGTTGCACTTTCAAATAAGTTAGGTCACTCTGAGCTGCACTTATATTACTCGTTTTAATATTTACGATCATTAAAATTAATTCAGTTTTAAGCCCACTACTCTATGATTTAATGTAAAAAAAGAACAATGAAATCCTAATTGTGCTTTCAAATAAATTCAGGCATTTATGAACTAAATCTATGATATTGACGGTTTTGATGGAATAACAGAGGAAACAAAAACTATATGAGCTACAATATTGTTTTGAAAAAAGTTGGTTAGGAATATGATATGGGGAAAACACTTAAACAGCAGTTTAAAGGTCTTAATAATCTCAAATAAATTTTTGTATTTAACAATATGTTAAAAAAAAAAATTACTAAAAAAGTCTAACATTTTTTGAAAAAATATTCAAAGTGTACTTAAATTTTAAATAAATCTTTTTATTATACCCAAAATTTAAATGCTGCCTTTTCAAAATTTTATATTTTCTCTTACTTACATATCAGTAAAAACTTATGTAAAAAAATTAAGATCAAGGGGGGGGGGNGGGGGGGGGGGGGGGGGAAGCAGCTTACGCTCATTTTTCACAAAAACAGCAATAGATTGCAATTTTGAGAAATACTGAGATTTGCTCAATCAATAATATGGAAAATCAGTTCTCCCCGAGTGTTTTTAACTAGTGACGATGGACCGGGAAAAATGGCTCCGTCCACTTTGAATTTTGTTTCTTTTTCTTCTTCTTAAAATCAGTTTTCATGAACATGAACTGTCCTTGATTTTAAAATAAATTACGTTACACTATAAATAAAAGTCTTCTTTCTTTAATCACCTTCATAAGTTGAAGGCAATGTAAGTGTCATAGAAGTTTTAAACAAAATTAGGTTTAAAAACTCTGGGATAAAATACAAAAGGATGTAAGTCACTAACAATGCTATAATTGGTTGATTATGAGTTGAATAGCTTATTGGTTAAGTAAAAAAAAAAAAATAATAATAATCCCCTTGACACAACAGTCACTTTACACACACAAAAGGAATGCTTTTCAACATACTCACTGGTTCATCACAAATTAATAATAAGTAAAATTAGATCTATAGAATAAATCACAAGAGAACCTCATCTTCAAATTTACACAACAGCTAAGAAAGGAGATCTGGAAAAAAAAAGGGGGGCATGAATTAAAACTTATATTTATACACACAGTCAAACATCTGTTACTCAAATGTCTTTTATAGTTTTTTCATTAGGTTATATGTCTTTTATAGTTTGTATATAGTCTATATAGATATATATGTCTCTTATAGCTAAACTATATATAAACTATATTCACTTTTAAATATATAAATTGCCAAACTATATGTCTTTTATAGTTTGTATATATTATACTAGTTTGTTATAGGTTGGCACTGGCTCCAACTCCTCGGACGAAGAGTTAATTTCAGAGCGGAGGAAAGAGGAGAAACGTCTCCGTACTTGAAATTGAAACAATCCTTAATGTGCACGAAACACAAACAAGAGAATTCTTCTTCGGTCACTCACTTTGCTTTGTCACTTGCTATTATACCTTTCGTTACTCTAGCTCAGTGTTTCTCAAACTTATGAGTTTTGTGTACCCTTTCTAAATTTTTTGTAACGCTGTGTACAACTAATTCAAAAATGAAATTATTTCTTACAATAAAAAAATTGCACAAAAGTTAAAAATCACAACTGGCTGTTAACACCACTAATTATTAACTGTTAACTCGGCACAAAATAGCCAATAGTAAAATATGTCATCGTAAATTTATATGGCTAGCTTTGTTTTTAAATAAAATTGTTTTAAATTTTGGTTTGTTGTAAGATGTTTCGCATAAGAACGCTTACCCCCACTTAACTGTTCCCATACCCCTGGGGGTACACATACCACACTTTGGGAAACACTGCTCTAACTAATTAAACATATTTTAGATTTAAAAACTGCTGTTTCCCCAGCAAAATGTCTCAAAAAGGACAAACTATTCACTCAAAAGAGAGAAATATCATCTAATTTATGAAATATTCAATGTAAAAAAATGCACATTAAGATTGCATATGACTCCCATCACCTTTTAATAGAGTGAAAGCCCTTGTCGTACCTAGAAATTCTGAAGAAAAAAAAAACAACTATAAACACTTACAACAAGTATTGTTTTATACCACATTGCAATAGTTTAATATTTAAAGCAATATTTTTAATGCACTAAAACTAGAAAAATGACAAGATTGATGCAAAGCCATCAAACGTGATGATAAAAAAAAAACATCGTGAACTGTTTGAAACTTTATTATTTTGCTACAAAGACCATTTTACAGTACTTAGTAATATTTTAATTTTATAGGAGTGTTTTGCTTTTGATTAAGCTTCTCCAAAAGAATCATTCATTAGGCTTAACCCACTGGCGGTTTAGCATATGGGTGAAATTGGGAGACCAATACACTATTTTCCTATCAAATAACACGGAGAAACCAGTTTAGCATTGCAGAAAAAACTGCAGGTGAAAATACTACCTTTTACTTACAAAACCGTCAGTGGGTTAATTAAAATGCCCTTTAGGTTACTGCCTTTTTTTATTCTTTGAAATAAAAGGATTTCATTCTTAAAGAGTAATCGGCTATAGGCTATTTCTTTTTCATTAAATGACCTATTTCGTTTCGTCTGCTTTAACTTCTCCATCTAAAACATATGCACTTTTGTTTTTTACTTAATTAAAATCGAAATTTCAAGAGTTTCCATTTATTTTTGTGTAGTTGGCCTAGAAAAAAAAATAAAGAAAGAATTAAATGAAAGAGGCTTAAAATTGTTTGCATCTCTTTTATGAGTAATTAAATAAAATAATTTTTGAAGAAAGTAATAAAATTAAAAAAAGAGAGAAATTTTTTGAAAAAATTATAAAAAGTTATTTCTTGAAAAACTTTTAATCTAAAATCTTATACTGCAGGGAGGGAAATAATAAACAATGCCAACCTTCATCTATGAAAAGGTGCCCCATCATAGAATCGAGTTAACATGTCTTATATACTAGTGAAATGGAATTGTGATTTTGTAGTGGTAGATACACTACAGTACTCCCCCACCAGAATTATGGCTGTGATAGAATTCAATGAACGGATACTACTAGTTGATTCATTTCTGTTTTGTGAGAAGCCGGGTGAGCTGTATTAAGATCCCTGTACTTTTGAATGCTGATGATGAGAGTTGTATTAAGTTCATGGTCGTGGTCCATTTCCTCTATGTGTAATAAAACCAGCTTGAAATTTTTAAAAACGATTCATACTTTAATGTATATTATTAGTAAAAATAAACAAACAATAAAAAAAAATTAATTTACTTCAAAGGATATTGAAAAAAAAAGAGTGCAAATTAGGAATGTAGTTTCAATTTTTTTCGTTGCATTTATCAATTTACTTTTTTTTGTTGAATCAATGACAAAAAATTTCTCAGTAGGAGGGAAATCCAAGGAGGGGGAAAAATTATCCAAAATATTTCAAAAATCATGTTTCAAATTTGTTACATTAATTTCTTGAAATTTTAAAAAAAACAATTTCTATAGTTCATTTATTGTCACTAAACCAGCAACTTTTAAAACAAAATTTGCAATTTTAAAAAGGAAAAATTTTAAAATCTTACTTCATTTTAATTCAAGAAAAAGTAGTACTTTATTTACGTTATTTTTTAAAAATCCAATGGAATATATACACACACACTAAAATAGAAAAAAAATTTGCTATTTTTTTATTTTGTAAATTGTGTTTTAATCTTATTTTGTGAAATGCATCTTTCAAACATACTTCTTAGCTAATAACAAAATGACATTTTAAAATACAACTTTCGTGCCCAGTTAATTACTTTGAATAAATTCAATATTGCACAATAGGAAAATAATTACAAATTAATAATTATTTATTTTTGTAGTTTTTTACAGAAGTTTCAAGAACAAAAAAAAAATCTAAAAATAAATAAATAAGGGGTTAAGAATAGTGTAAAAACTTAAGATTCTAGATCCTAAATATTTCCATATCCTATCTGGGATCAAACCATTAAGTGAAAAATTTTGAAACAGTTCTTATTTCTATGTATAGACCAGCTTACTTATAACACTTTAGAATGACAAAATTGATATTTTTGAATAAAAATACATCAATTCTCAAACCAAATGTCCTGCTTTGCCTGCATTATATCAAAAAGTTAACACGATTTTGTCAAAAATAAGACTAAAATAGAACTCCTTTGTAAAAACAACATCATATGACAAGTTTTGTTTCGGTTAATTCCAAGGACGTGGATTCTGCAGTCATAAGTAGTCCCTGTCTCTATTTGAGTCCCGTGAAATTAGTTTTGCTTAAAGTTATGATTTTTAAAAATTCAATTCAATATTGAACATACTGAGTTGATTTTCGAGAGTTTTAAGTTAAGTTTCTAGACAATTCAAAAGTACACAATTAATTTCACATGATTTTCAAAAAAAAAAAAAAAAAAAAAAAAAAAAAAAAAAAANAAAAAAAAAAAAAAAAACATGCGAAATCAACAGTGCTAACTGTGGAAAAAAAAGCAGATAAAAACACCAAAATGTAATTACTCAAATGTGGGATTCATATTTCCTAATATTGTATGAAAATATTGGGATAGATTTAAAGATTTGCATTTTTCTGACAAAAAGATTGTATACAGAGTTGTGTAATATGCTAGCTGTAGTGCTTGTATATATTTTATCAAGTTTTAAGCAAGATCAAGATGTTTTGTTATCTTGTAAACAATGCAGCTATGTAGAATCTTTAGGGCAAAGTTTGGTAGATTTGTCTGAGGGGACAGACTGCTGAAAATATGATTGATAATCGCACGAAATCAGCCGAATCTATACTCGTCCAGTTAAGTAACGGGGCGACGTCGGGTGTTCACTGGAACTGATAACAAACCATGCTTGTGAGAGCAAGTTTTCCACTTGTGAGTTACTAGTCAACTCTTTACCTATTTGAACAATAATTTATGCAAGATGCTTAATAGCTTGTTGACGATGCCTATTCTCGATGTCGAGAACTCCGAGACTCGACCAGAAGGCTCTCTCTTCCTTTCTTTAATATTATGTAAGATTCTTCCGGAGTCTTTGTCCTGGACTTGATTGTGTGTAGCTATTAGTATGTTAACTTTTTCAACNTCTTATATACTAGTGAAATGGAATTGTGATTTTGTAGTGGTAGATACACTACAGTATTTTTATATATAGTATTACACTATTTGTATTTTTCTGACAAAAGGATTGTATACAGAGTTGTGTAATATGGTAGCTGTAGTGCTTGTATATATTTTATCAAGTTTTAAGCAAGATCAAGATATTTTGTTATTTTGTAAACAAGGCAGCTATGTAAAATCTTTAGGGCAAAGTTTGGTAGATCTGTCTGAGGGGACAGACTGCTGAAAATATGATCGATAATCACACGAAATCAGCCGAATCTATACTGAATATATACTCCTCCAGTTAAGTAACGGGGCGACGTCGGGTGTTCATTGGAACTGATAACAAACCATGCTTGTGAGAGCAAGTTTTCCACTTGTGAGTTACTATTCAACTCTTCACCTATTTGAACAATAATTTATGCAAGATGCTTAATAGCTTGTGGACGATGCCTATTCGCGATGTCGAGAACTCCGAGACTCGACCAGAAGGCTCTCTCTTCCTTTGTTTAATATTATGTAAGATTCTTCCGGAGTCTTTGTCCTGGACTTGATTGTGTGTAGCTATTAGTATGTTAACTTTGTCAACTAATCATTTGTAATTTATCTCGTGTTTCACGGTCGTCGAGTAAATATTTATTTTTGCAGGAGTTTGTATCCCGTGTTTATTCTTTGTAGTCGCAGAAAGGATCTATCAATTTCCATGTCATATTAAAAATTAATTCGATATAATTGTGGGCGAATATATCGCATTGATTAAATAATTCTTCTGTAACAAATCAAAATTTGCAATAAAATTGTTACTTTTTAAATTTCAGAAAACGAGAAAAAGAGCCATTTTTTTCCCCGAGTGAACAATCTTTTAAATCTTTGCCATTTTAGAATTATTTTTTAGATTATTCAGTTTATACTTTTGTGTTTGACTCATTAGTTACTTAATTCTAGCTGATATTATTATGGAACATATTTTTGCATCACGAAATTTATCCAAAGTTGTGTTCTTCTCTAACAAATTCATGTGAAAAAGTTATCACACATGAATGAGAACTTTATAGGAAGAAAAAAAAGAGGGTTCTGGTAAGAGTCAAATAAATTTCTTTTTAAAGAGATTTTGCGTAATTAACAAAATATAAATTTTAGATTAGCGGAACTCCATGAAAATTTTTTTGGAATTTAAATTATTCATTTGATGAAGTCCATTAATCAACGAAAGTGTTTTAACAAATGTGAGTAATTGATCAATTTTAACTTAGCTGAAGTAGAATTATTGTAACCTATTTTTATGGGCACCATTATGTTAGTAAATAAAGGAAACACACGTCAGTGAATAAAAATTTTATACCCAAAGAGACTAATTTGTTTTTGTTCAAAGCTCATAAACAAAATCATATCAGTTTTAAACAGAAAATGGGATACTTAGCTAACTTATTAAAAACATTTTAAACAATGGGTATAAATGAAGTACCAGTGTCATGCACTTATACTAAAACCTAGACCAGCGTAAATCCATAGGAAATATTTAGAACCCCTCAGAAAAATGAGCTTTTCTGGGCTTATTTTGCCCCCTTCTTCGACAAACGCAGTGGATCTCCGGTCCTCATTGCAATCTGTTTTAACATGAAAAGGTTTTAAAGAGGATCCAATTTGATGCTCTATGCAACTTCTGTGGTTACACAGGTTGCCTCTCAAATGAGGAAGAAAAAAAAAATTCCTGTGTTTTCCCTTTACATATTATACACACTATATTAAGAGGAAACAATTACTGTGCTCCTGTGTGAGCTATAGTAGACTAACAATATTTATTAGTTTTAATTGCAGGAAAAACAGATGAACATGCTTAAATAATGATATAGTAAATGAAACAGTTTAGTACAGCTGAAATATCATGGTTAAATATCCCATAGATTACACTTTGAGTGGTCACCATTTTTTAAAACACAAAAATAAGAAACAAAATTTCCTGTATTTTACCAGTTTGCAAAGAACGATTCAAAATTCCCTGCATTTTCCAGGTTTTCCCTGTGGAGGGGCTCATAAACCCATTCACCCTTTTCTCTTGAACAAGACCATTTTGTAATGGCATAGGTTTTTCAGCACAGGGTCGGTTTTATATAATGTCTGTTTTGTTGTCTTTTACAAATTTTGATCACAGAAAATTTCCATTGATTAGCAGGATTTTTCCCAATACCTAAAATTGTTTTGACTGTCTCAGCCGAGGTAGCCGAAGCTATGGACAAGTTCAGTTTGTCCCAAGTCTTACACACAAACGCATCAACAAATTAAGTGTTGTTCAAATGAGAAAGAACTGTACCTGGAATTGCAGATGATGAATTTCTTTGTAAGGAGGAGGTGTCTTCAACTATATTTGAATTGAAGTCATCTACATTGATCAGGAAATTGTCATTATTTACACTATTATTGTCCAAATGGTGAGGTTGTTGTAAGTCTACCAATTTTGTGAACTCTGAAGAGCTTCTCAGCAACTCACAGCTGCTTTGTATGTCTATTAGTAATTTGTCTGCATCTGATTTCTCTTCTTCTGGGCTGAAGTACATAAAACAGGAATCAATTTTAAAAGTAAGAGACTGCGGACAAGGGCACATTTTAGTATATTCAAATCCACGACTTAACAAAGTTACTATTTTCTCCCAGACAATAAATTTAAAAAAGCATTATACATAACATTCATTGACATGATAGGTATAACCAAAACTGTTATACATCCTCATATTTATAGATTTTAAATTTAAAAAAAAAGAAAGAATTGAAGCAATAAAATAGCTGAAAAAAATACAAAACGCACAATAATTTTACATTTTAATAAAATATGACTGTGTGTGGGAGTTGGTGGCAAATTCAGATACTCGGAACACCGTGAAATTGATAAAAAATAAGATTTTTTGTCGACCTAAATCCATAACTTGTTAGGATTTATTTTTTTTTTTTAAATAGTTAAAATCATGTCAAATTTTGTTCAATACCGCATTTCGTAAATAAATTTTTTATCGCATTTCGTAAATAATCATCACAGTAAAAAAATAATTAAAAATCATGAAATCTGTAGCAGTAATTACCGAAAAAAAGATCGACGACGAAATCACGCGAATCGGACACCTTAAATGTGTTTACATTAGAATGTTCTAATAAATAATATCGCATTTAAAAACTACAGAGAAATCAATAGCACTAGCTTCCAAAATTTCAATAGAGTTATTGCCTTAAAAAGTAAATTCTCAAATGCACAATTCAAATTTTCCATAATGTATCGAGACATTAAAGATCCATGAGAAAATCAATATCAATAACTGCCGAAAATACAATCGAAACATTACATCGATTTACGATAATATCGGCGTTAATTGAGCGTGTCAAAAAGTTACTATCTAAATGCATGATTTAAATATTAATTTCTGTAGAAAAGAAGAATTTTTTTTTAAAACTTTTCAAAAAAAAAATTCTTTCTGCAAGAACACCGACAAACGTTCTGTGACAATGGCGCCGTGACTCTGCCACGGGGCTTATTCTACAGAAAATACATCGCTAATGAAAAGTTATGATTAAGAAATGCGCCAGTTGAATTTCATGTGCAATGAAATAGTAAAACAAAGGAAGACTTTTTTTTCTTCTTTAGTTTCTTTTTTGATTTTTCTCCTACTCAGATCATCAAATAATAAGTTACACACATTATTCCATCTCATTACTTTTCTCAGTGCCGGATTAAGCGTACTCTGGGTCCTAAACTAAACTAAACTCAGCGGCGCGACAGCCCATAGAGGGCCATGGCCTACTGTGCCCATCTCAGTTTTCTTGACCTTGGGCTCTGGGGTGCATGAGCAGATGTTCCGGTCAGGTGATCAACCGAACGCGGAACCCCCAGTGTTTAGTTCCCAAGCATGCTTGGTACTCATTTATCGACCCACTGAAGGGATGAAAGGCTG
>NC_092210.1:91638179-91695140 GCF_043381705.1 Parasteatoda tepidariorum | reverse complement strand
TTTTAATCTCTAAATATAAAAGTATTTATATATCTTTTCATTTAAGAAAGTATATTTAAAATAAAAATAGATAATAATAAATTAAATTTTATTTTATTTTGTTAAATTAGAACAGAAAAATAATCACAACATTTTATAATCATAAAATATATTTTTAAAATAGATTTTTTTTAAAAAAATCATTGTTTTTCTTAATTTACTTTCAAAAAATCTATTTTAATGGGTAATCCGGCACTGACTTTTCTGCAATATAAATAAAAAGTCATAAGAAATTTAAAGCTTGTTTAGTGTAGTACCTAGTAGTGCAGCTCATATCCTCATGATATCCATTAGAGTGATTATTGGCACTGTCTTCCTCGTAGGTGGTCCTTCTTCCATTCGTCGTTATTGATTCAGTATTATTGAGTAGATCTGGAATGGGATCTTTCTTGCTACTGAGATCACTGCTTTGGGATTCTTTTGGTTTTGAAGTTTCGTTGGATGCCATTTTATTTCTGGTACGAGCCATAATTTGTTCCACCCTCTGTAAAATGTATATACATTCAGAATTCAAATTAGAAATACTTTCGACTAAACCAGGGTGCATAGCCATCTCTTTCCACAAATAATAAGCACATTTTAAGTACTTTTTAAGCACAATATATATTAACAAAATGGAAAATAATTTTCAAAGCTTTTACATGATCACGATAAAATAACTAGTTTCTGACAAAGAACCTTTCTCTTGATTATATCAGCCACTGTAAAAAGATTGAGAGATTTTTCGGTTCGAAAAATGAGGGTGGAAAAAGAAGCCTGAAATTGAGAATATCTAGCAAAATGCAGTAGAGTAACACATGAGAGTGCTAGAATCTCACAGAACTCAGCTCGGTCGTCGTGCGTGAGCAAGAATTGATAAAACATGTAAAATGATTGCCTCTTTCATATGCTATGGGCCGACGATACACCGAAATAGACTGTGGTTGAATAAATTGTGAAAACCACGCTTTTGCATAGTGCATGCCAAAAATCGACATGGTAAAGAAAAAGTATCTTGTTCAAGGGAATATCAAACACTCTTCATAAACAGCCAATAAAAAAAAACAGGGTGGTCACTCAAATCAGGTACCAAATTTCCCTGATTTTTCCAGTAAAAATCTTAAAATTTCCAGGTAAGTGTTTTTTTTTCTGCTAAAGTGTAGTATAGGTACAAAAAAAGTGCCAATATTAGTGTATTAGTCAATATAATAGTGTAGTATTTCATTTACTGAAAATTACTTTAATTTTAATCTTATTGCTACAAATGTTATTTTTTTAATTAAACAGCTTCTTTAAATTTATATTGTCTTCTATTTCTTGTTGGAATAGTCAGATTAATATGTTTTATAACATTTTCCACCTTCTAAAAGTTAGTTAAAAAAATCATTCATTTTAACTATGCAACGTATATTAACAACAATGTAATACATTAACATCAATGTAATATAATAACAACAATACAAATAAAACTCATATTTAAGCAATATTTTCTTAAATTTAATCATTTAAAGGTCATGTAATAAAAAAAACTTTTAAATTCGCTGCTTTTATATACAATAAAAAAAAAATACTATTGAAAAAAAAATCACTGTACATTGAAAGGAAAAAAATAAATTTTTATTACTGTATTATTAGCCTATAACATATTTTTCTGGGCACAAGGAAAATTATAATAATAGGTTTATTTATTGCCTGCATAAAATTAAATAATATTTTTGTAGCAGACAATATTTATCGATATGCTTTTTATTTCTATTTAGTGGCATAGCTAGCAGTGAACAAGAAAGAGCATATGTCCCATTGTAGTATAAAAGATGGGCCAAATTTTTGGAAATTTTTTTTTATATGAATTCCAGAATAAATTTTTATTTCTTTTTAATACCAATTCCAGTTTCATTGACTAATTACAGGCCCAATAAATAGTTTTTATCCCATTTACCTAAAAATTGAATAGGATTGAATAGTTATTGTAGTAGTCTGCTATGCAAGTAAGTTCAATATTTTTTTTTCTTTACTCTAAAAAATAAACAAATAACTACAGAATGTTCTGAATTTTTTTTTTTCTTTAAATACATACATTTTTCAAGCTCTAAGCAAAATGATTGATTTAAAACGTTCTAAATGAAATTAAATTGTTACTAAAAAAATTAAAACTGAGATGCTTACCTCAAATAAATATATTAAATTAAATTTTAAAAAAATAGATTAAAACTTCATTGATTAATTTTAAGTTATAATATAAATAACTTAAATTACAGAACAGTTTCAAAAATTTTATTAGGTTACTGAGTTGAAATATATTATTGTAAATTAACCTTAAGGAATATTTATATTGCTTCTCTTCATATTTTACTTCATTTCATAAAGAAAAGGTGAAATAAGAAATGAAAATAAATAAAAACAAATGTAATGAAAAGAAAAGTAGTGGTGTCTGATTGAGTGGCGTGCAAAAATAATTAATTATTAATTTAAAATAAAAATAATTATATTAACGAAATCTTGCTTTAAACAGAAATTTGTTTTGATTACATTAAATCCTAGTGCTACAGTACAATTAATTATGTATTTTGGTGTTGCACTTAAAACATCAAAAGCGTATCTTGAGAATTTTTTTTTGTAAATTAAAATGAGAAATGTTTCTAAATATTTGTGCAAGATAACCTGTTTTGTTACGGTTTACTTTAATTATTATTATTTCCATTTTCTATTATTAGTGTGATTTTTTTTTAAAAAAAAAACTGTACTTTATTACAGATTCCCTTTTCACGGTTGAAAATTTCAAATGATGTTGCCATTCATTTAACAGCCTATGACTTATTGAAAACTGATATTTATAAGTTAAAAATCATTATTTCTAAATCTTAATTTTTTTTACTTAATATTAAGTTTAAAATTTTGGTCATCTGGTTGACCAACTTGAAACCTGTCCCTTGAACAAATAATGAATTAAGCCCACAGACTAAAAGAAGAGAATTTTGATGCAACAAAAGT
This sequence comes from Parasteatoda tepidariorum, assembly GCF_043381705.1. Lineage (NCBI taxonomy): Eukaryota > Metazoa > Arthropoda > Arachnida > Araneae > Theridiidae > Parasteatoda > Parasteatoda tepidariorum. The sequence continues at coordinate 91,692,131 of NC_092210.1, read as the reverse complement.
ATTGCTGAGTTGATAATATTTCAAGTTTGTTACAATAAATTTACGTCTAAATAAAAGTGGATATAACGGATGGTAAAATAATTTAAACTAAGAGAAAAATTCCAGCTTTTCTTTGACATTCCCTGATTTTTCCAAGTTTTTTATCCAAATTTCCCTGGCTTTTCCAGGTTTCTTCCAGTAAAAAAAAAATTCCCTGATAATTCCAGGTTTTCCAGGTGGGTGGCCACCCTGAAAAAAGCACCTTTAAGAGCTTTTAAGAAACGAAAATTGAAAATAAGCACCATTAAGCACTTTTTAAAAACGTTATGCACCATGTGGTACCATGGTTTTAATGACAATAGAAATGTATCATATAAATATCTTAAAAAAGCAGCATTTTGTTTCACTTTGTCAACACAGAAAACTACAAATTTTGTCTTAATTCTGCAATTTGGGTGTCAGCAGCAAAAACTTCTGATAAAATATCCTTGTTCAATTTTGTATTTAATTTTATATATTGAACCTGGTATGTTGCGAAAGATGTAAAAATGAACAAGAGTGAAATTTTGCAAAGAAAATATCTGGGAAGTTTTTACGCAAATTAAAATAAAGTGCCATTTTTTTTTACACATATTTAAAAATAATGAAGAGATTAGAGTATTAGACTGAGTCAAAAAGAAAATACTCTAATTTCTCATACAGTAGAGAACCATTTATCCGGTATCCAGAAAACCCNTGAGTCAAAAAGAAAATACTCTAATTTCTCATATTATCTGAAATATATCGGAATTTTTAAAAACCGTGTGAAAATTAATTTCAATAACTGCCAAAAAAATAAATATATATATATATTTGGAACACAACAAGGGTTTACATTACTGTGGGCATAATTGAGCTCGTCTAAATGTGATTATCTAAATACAGGGATAAAAAATTTTGGATTACTTTTTTTCGTTCAGCTCTTTCTTCTTCTTCCTTTCTAAGTTTTTCTTCAAGCTCAATTCTCTGTTTTTCAGCTTCTTCTCGAGCTTTTCTTTCGAGCTCTTCTCGCTCCGCCTTCTGCAAAAGCATGTTGCAATGCTTTAATATTAAGAAATAACCAAATTAAAGTATAAACAATTCATTCTTGACGGGTGATTAATCTTTCATTTATTATTTCAGCACCTACCTTTCATTAGAAATTTCATCAAAAGAGATTTTTAATTTAACACTACATTTCAAACCTAGCACACATCATATAAAAAAGATTTATCAGATGACATAAACAAGCATAGACAAAAAATTAACACAAAGCAAATCATTCGTGCAATAATTGTCCATAAAAAATAATATTACCCAGAAAAGATAGATTAAATATTAAAGAAAAGTAATTATAAAAAAATAATTATAAGAAATATGATTATAATAAGTCTACGCAGGTGAATACAAGTAAAGGACTCAACCATTACTTAAATATTAATTTCTGATCAATATTAATGTCTAACTTTCTTTTTACTTCATTTTTTAGAAAGGTACCTATTTTGTGAAAATTTAGACATAATTTGTGAAAATAAAAAATTATATTAAAATATCAACACAATATGGTAAAGTAAGACAATATTTTCAAAAATTGTTACTACAAATAAAAAGCATTTATGACTGGTAAATTTCTATACATTTTTCCTCACACATTCAAAAATAATTTTGCTATTGTAAAATTTTGGCCTTAAAATTGTATTCAAATTTAAAAATCCATAAAAATCATCGTTCATAGTTAAATTTCAACTTTAATTTAATAAAAGCATACATTTAACAGTACTAGCACTAAAAGTTATTATGAAAACATTTTTGACTAAGTCATACAAAATAAAATTCGACTGAGAAAAAAAAGTTTCATAGAAAATAATAAAGCTCTGTAAGAATAAATTTACAATAGTGTTTAAGATAATGTTTGAATGCTTAAAATAATGTTTGAATGTCAACTTCCTGTACAGTTTATGGGGGAGAGCCTCGTTGTTCCATTTTAAAAAATGCAGGGGAAAAAAAAAGTTCGATTTGATACAGCGTAAGCTACCGGTTAGGCTTACTACATTGCAATATCTGACCAAACACGCGGTGCCTTTTCGTAAAAGACAGCCGACGGAAAAGCTTTTCTTTTCCATAGATTGCAACGAAAACGGGCCTTGCCTTTTTTAACAGTATTTTGTGAAATTACCATTTTTTCTAAAGTTGAATTTGTGAAGGTACCGCTAAACGGTTGTAAATTTACCATGGGCAGAATGCAGATAATTTGAGTGATGACAGGCAGAAAAGTTTTCCAATATAGTAAACAAAAACCTTCATTTTTTCTGAAGTAATCAGTAGATGGGTACAAATCATAGGAGGGAAAACAGCTTCCAAACAAAGTTTTTTTTTAAAAAAAAAGCTGGTGGGAAATATACTTCCCTAGTCCTTATAAATAATAATAGTAAAAAGGAAGAACAATCTACTTGTCGCATTTCCTCTTCTTTTCGCCTCTGTTCCTCCATTTCTCGTTGTTGTTGTTCTTCAATGGCTTTCCTCAATTTCTCTTCTTCAAATTGTCGATGAATTGCAGCTAAGCGAATTTGTTCTTCTTCGACTCTTTTCTGTTCTGCTTCTTCTAATCTTATGCGTTCTTCTTCTTGCCTCCTTCACAAATAAAGTATAAATTTATGTTATTTCATTGTGTAACAATAACTGAGGTAGAAAAATTTAAAAAAAAAAATTCGTAGCAAACTACATAATTTAACAAGTGTAGTAACTATAATTATTTTTTTGAATAATGTAGTGATTACAAACTACTTTTGAAACAGTTTAAATTTGTCTATTTCTGAGAGATAGATTTTACAGAAGGATTCAATTTATACTCAAATAAAAAAAAAGTGTAAAATCGGAACAAAAAATGGTTTAGAACAGAGGTCGCCAAAGTGGTCTATATAGACCCCCAGGGGTCTATTTAACATAAGCGGGGGTCGAATGGGGGTCGATCCGAACCGGAAGGGTCGATTGTTCGAAGGATTATCAGTATTTTTCAGATATGTGACAATTAGAAATAATAGAAGACTTGGAAATATATACAGGTAATCTTCAAAAATTGAGCGACGATTTTAAACTGCGTTTTGTTGATTTGGAAAACATTTGACATCTCTGATTGGATTATTGTGCCATTTTCTGCTCAATTTGAAAACGTGGACATCAACCTGCAAGATGAGCTTGCTGAATTATTATGGGGATTTGAAGCAAAGACGCTTTTTAAAAATTTAACAATAAGCAAATTTTGGACAAATATAAATATAATGCAAAAATATGTAAGACTTTACGAAATAGCTCAGCCATTTATGATAGCATTTCCAAGTTCCTATATGGTTGAAGCCGGTTTCAGTCACGTAAATTCAATCTTAACTAAGAACAGAAATAAATTAAATGTGGAGTTTCGAGGGGATTTAAGATTAAAATTGACCAATTTTGAACCCAATATAACGAACCTTGCAGAAAAAAAAACACCAGGCACACCCATGTCATTGATTAAGAAGCAATAAATCCGTAGTTACTTTACTTATTATTTCTACTTACTTATAATTACTTATTATTTCATAAATATTAAGGTATTTATATTTCAACATTAATATATTTTTCATAAAACTATTGTTACACTATGTACTATTACTTTAATAAATGTTCAAAATCATAAAATAAATGTACAAACACAGTATCTAATAGAGTTTTATTTTAATTAACAGAAAATTACTTTTATGGGGGTCGATGGAGATTTCGAAAAATTATGTAGGGGTCGATGATCAAAAAAGTTTGGCAACCCCTGGTTTAGAACAATTGGCTTACATTAGAAATTTATAATTATTATTAGAACCATCAATTTATTCTAAACCATTTTTTTGGACATTCAACTTTTTAAGTCTTATTCAAGAAACTCTAGAAAATTAACAAACATATTAACCACACTTTCTTTAAAAAAGATTCAGTTGGTTTATTTATTTACATTATTGAGAGAGAGATTAAAAAAATACAAACTATTCAAATCAAGTGATTTGAATCATACCCTGTTAAAAATATACACTTTTGAAAAAAAAAGTACAAAAACATTCACATTAAAATTGCAATTTAAATTAATTAATTTAATTAAGAAAATCATTGATTTAAGTCAAATATATTTTTATAATTTATAAGTTTAATTTTTGAATATATTCTTCTGCATGTGATTTTTTTAATATCTTATTTTAGTGATATTGAAGGTTTTTATTCCCAGAGAAAAAAATTAGATGGGATAAGGCATATGATTTGTTATTTATTGTTTAAAATAGACAAATAATTAAAAAAGATAAAATAGGCCTTAAAGTAAAGTGAAACTTTTATATTATAACCTTTTTTCAGCAGACTGCAGAATAATTTGCTGTATAATAATAATAAGGATGGAACAGCACCATTTCAAAGCAGAAAAAAAAATGTATTTCGGAACAAATAAATTTGGTTTTAAAAGCAGATCAAATAATTATTATCAGAGCAGTAGAGTGCTTAAAAATTAAATTTTTGAACACATAAATTTATGTCATATTTAACAGAGCTGGAAAGAAAATGCTTTGTTAAACAATGTGACAGAAATCCAAGGAAAAAAAAAAAATTACTTAAATAAACATGATACTGAAAAAAAGTACATATGTTTCAGTAAAAAAAGAACAAATCAATAAAAACATTTAACATCAATTTAATGCAACAACGCTTTATTATAGGTTAAAAAAAATAGCCGAGAATAATTTGAACTTTCATGAATAAAGACATTTTTTTTTTATTACATGTGAAGAATTAGCTAAGCAAATAAAAATAATATTAAAAATAAGTCTCACATTCCAAAAGTAAATGAATCTTATTTGATAGAAAAATATTAATATAAAACAAAGAAGAAAAGTGAGTAGATTTTGTTAATAAAAACATTTATATTTTAAATTTAACAATAACTTAAAACAACTCAACAAAAATATTAATAAAACAAAGCATGTCTATTGGCATTCTCTTCCAACACTATTAATTACGGATATAACGCATTCGGCTGCGATTGTTTGGCCAATAATTCGGCAAAGTATTTTTAGTAAAAATATTTTCTGAAGTAGTTTTTGTTAATTTGAATAGATTAATAAAAGATCAATTAATCTAAAATAGTATTCCTTATTGTACATTAGTAGAAATAGTTTTACTTCTAAGAATGTACCAGGCCAAATATTCAGCAAAGTATGTATGTTATTGACAAAGTTTTTTTTTTAATAAATTAAATTAAGAATAATCAAAAATAGTATTTTTTTATCATACATTATTAGAAATAGTTAATTTCTAATATTCATCCGCTAGCAAATTTATGTTCTAAAAGACTAATAAGAAAGCGAAATATGAAGAATACTTGTTTTGAACTGCTGATTTTTTTTCATCATCAAGTCAATTTGGTTATTTTTTCAACACTTTTTGATATTTTCTGTTTTTATTATAGCACAGCATTTTGACGGAGCATTTCTCTATTCTTTTGTCACATTTTCCTTTACACTAAGACAGATAACGAAGAAACAGTGCTCTTAGAAAAAAAAATTTGTTTTTGTCGATTTTATCATGAGATAGCAGATAAAAGGGTTTCTACTAGACTTTTTTCTTAAAAAAATACAGTATAATTGGGAAACTGAGATGCTAAGCTTTAAAATTTTCTGTCAAAAGATCAATTTTTATTTTATCTGTTTCACTTTAGTACATAATCTTTTACTTTAATGATATTTTAGAGCGTTTTTGATAGACTATATTTTTTCAAAATATTTTCCCGGAAAATATTATTAATAAGCATTAAAGTTTTGTTTTAAGAATTAAGAGAATTTCCTTTTTTTAACGTCAGTTTTTATTCATCTTAAATATTTCTAATGGAAAATTATTATACCTTTCCCTTCAACCAATAATAGTTTTGATTAATTTTAAATAACTTATTTACAGATAAAAATTATATTTATTAATATTTTCTTCAGAAAAAATGAAGCTGTATGGCAATCAAGTATTTGGTATTCAATCGATTTTTGTTGTTGTTGTTGAATATTCTGCGTAATCACTATTACAGGGGTGATTGTGAGCCCAAATCAAAATTTCTGAAACTTTCTTGAGTAAAATCAGTGATGACGCAATTCAAAAAATTTGTCTTTATAAATTTAAATCATTGATATTTTCAAAACATGAAACTCTAATGACTTTTTTGTGTAGCCAAATTCCCAAAAGTTCAGCTTTTTCTTCCATAATTTCTAATTTTTTAAATCAGAAACAGCACTTAATGTAATAGCGACATCTTTTCTCTTTTTTTTTTCCTCTTTTTACCATAATTATATTTTCAAGCAAGTTAATAAAACAATTTTCGAGTTTTTTGTGTAGCCAAATTCCCAAAAAATCAGTTTTTTCATCCATAATTTCCAATTTTTTAAATCAGAAAACAGCACTTAATGCAATAATGACATGCTAATATCATTTCTCTTTTTACCATAATTATATTTTCCTGCCAGTTAATAAAACAATTGTGTAGCCAAATTCCCCAAAATTCAGCCTTTTCTGGTTTACCAGATTATTTATAATAATTATACAGATTATTATACATAACAGGGGTCTGTCTAGGTTTTTCTGAGAGGAACCTATTTTGTGAAAATTTAGACATAATTTGTAAAAAATTAAAAATTATATTTAAAAATCTACACAAAAATATGGATGTATCGTTTCTTAAGGGATACAAAAATAAAATTTTAAGAAAACGTATTTTGTGAAACTACCGTTTCACCTAAAATTGAATTTGTGAAGGTACCGCTAAATGGTAGTAAATTCGGCCTGGACAGACCCCTGTATAAGAATTTTTGTTATTATTTGTAATAACAAAAATTCTGAAATCACAGAAGTTTAAAAGATAATTTGCTCTAGAAATGATGTTTTTTCTTTCATTTTTTGAAAAAACATGCTCATTTTTAAAAAACAGAATAAAAACATTTTATATTTTAATCAAATATGACTATGAGTGGGGATTTTGTTACAGATTCAGATATTTAGAACACTATGAAATTGGGGGGAGAGGGTAAATTCCATTTTAAAAATTAGATTTCTCGACGACCTAAATCCATGACTTTTCATGATTTTTTTTTTTAAAAAATGGTTAAAATCATGACATTTCATGACTTTCCAGTTGCGGGGATACCCTTTTTGTAATTTGAGTACTTTTTAATTGTTATGGCATATTTACTTTGAATTGTTATTGAATACATCGCCTTCTGTGATTTGTACTATGAGTTCTTTACTTACTTTAGTTCTTCTAATCTTATCCGTTCTAATTCTGCCTCTTTTTCAGCCTGCTCTCTGGCTAATCTGCGCTTCTCAGCCAAAGCGATTCGTGCCTCTTCTTCCGAGGTTATCCGCACCTTCGTGTCTTTGCTTGTGCTATTTTCCATTTGAGTTTTATTTTCCATTGTCGACAACGGTGTCTCTCTAGATTTCAAATTCATTTCATTAGAAGTGCTCTGATTTGAAATCTGGGTTTCCTTCTCTACTTGAGAAGAGCTTTGATTTGTAATTTGTGTTTCCTTCTCTATTTGAGAAGAGCTTTGATTTGCAATTTGTGTTTCCTTTGCTGTTTGCAAAGAGCTCTGATTTGTAATTTGTGTTTCCTTTTCTGTTTGGTAAGAGCTTTGATTTATAATTTGTGTTTCCTTTGTCGTTTGAGAGGAAATTTCGACAGAGTCATTTCGGGCCGAAACATGCAATTGGTTTAAGATTTCTGAATCATCTTTTATTGTCTCTTTTATATTAGGGGAAGACACACTCATATCTGATAATGTATTCTTTACTTTTAACTCAACTTCAATGCTTTTTCTGCTTTGAGACACATTCTTACTGAGGTGTTGTTGTGTATCATCCATTTTGGTACCAGATGGCTTCTGAGCCTGCAATGAAAATTTTGTAAATTAATAAACATACAAATAATTTTGAATACAATCGAACTCAGATTTAACAAAAAAATCGAAAATATTTGGCAGATAGAATATTAAGACTATTTTTTAACGAGCCAACTCAGGTTTTAACACCTTAACGATCGGTTAACTTTCAAGAAAACGGTCATAAAAAAGCCTATTTTGCCAAATACACGTATTTGATTAGTGCTGATATCTAGTTTAAAAAAAACTATCTACAATTACCTTAAAAATATCCTGGTATTGCAAGAATATTTCATGACTTAACAAAGTTACTATTTTCTAAAAAAAAAAAGAAAAAAGAAAAAAGAAAAAAAAAACTAAATTTAAAAAAGCATTATAATAATATTCATTGAAATCATAGGCATGACTAAAACTGTCATACTCTGCNTTCATATTTATTGATTTTAAATTTAAAAAACAGAGTAAAGAAAGATTTGAAGCAATAAAATAGCTGAAAAAAATACAAAATGTGCGAAAATGCTTTCCATCTCTTAAATTTGTCCACCAGTGTGTATATTTGCACTTCAAAATTTTCAAAATTTTTAAGTAAAAAAAAAAGATTCATTGCGTTCATAAGCTTTTGTTCGCTGGCCACAAGTTGTCAAACCAATTTATGCTAAAAAACATAGCTCGGAGTACAGAAAAGTCTCCAAATAGTCTCCTTCACCTGAAAATAGTTGCTTTTTTAACCTTTTCAGACAAAAGAAGTTTCCGTAGTCGCCTCGGGCTAAAAATAGTTGCATTTTAGTGGCCTGTGGCAACCCTGCTTCCCAGACAAGCTGGGTGAGCCACTAATGTGCCATGGCAGCTCCCACATATGAGGAAAAAGTATGAGCTCTGGTATCAAAGCATGTGAGAAGCATAAAAAATGAGAAAGGTTTGTTAACTAAAAATAACATAAAAATTTATAATAAAATATAAATGGAAGAGAGAGATGTCATGTAAATACTTCCAAAAATGATTTAAAAAAATATATTTTCATAATAAAGTTACCCGAGTCTGTCTAGTTTTTTGGAGAGGTACCTATTTTGTGAAAATATAGACATAATTTGCGAAAATTAAAAATTATATTAAAAAATCAACACAAAAATAGGGTAAAGTAAGACAATATTTTCAAAAATTGTTACTACAAATAAAAGTCATTTATGACTGGTAAATTTCTATACATTTTTTCTCATATATTCAAAAACAATTTTGCTATCTTAAAATTTTGAACTTTGTATCCAAATTTAAAAATTCATAAAAATCATTGTCCATAGTTAAATTTCAAATTGACTTTAATAAAAACATGCATTTAACAGCACTAAAAGTTATTTACATTATAAAATTTTCTACTTGCTCATTCAGAAAAAAACTTCACCAGGAAAAAAAAAATTTCATCAAAAAAATAAAGATCAGTTAGAATAAATTTACAATAATGTTTGACTTCCTGTAAAGTTGATAGAGGGAGAGCCTTATTGTTTCATTTGAAAAAACTCAGCATAATTCACCCGGGATGAATCGTTTATTTATTATTTTTTTACGGGGATACAAAAACAAAATTTTAAGAGCAGGGATCAGATTGGCCAAAAGGCAAAAAAGCTGAATTTTCAAACTAGTAAATCTCACGTGATTTATAGCAAAACTATCAGCAACATACTCGCATCGAGTTTTGCTGATGTTGTAATGCCTACATATAGCAAGAATCGTCGATAGAAAAACTGCCACATTTATAGTAACTAATTCAAGAAAAAAACCTACTTTTTACAAGAATCGCGATAAAGGATTTTAAAAATGCGTGAATACAAATAGCGATTTAGAATTTTAAAGTCACGTGAATATAAATCCCGATATTAAAATCACATGAATGAAACTCGATATTGGATTTCAAAAATGTGAAAATACAAATAATGATGGGTAATTTTCAGATCACGTAAATACAAACTACGATGCATAATTTCTAAATGGAGTGAAAACGAATCCAAAGCCTGATTTTTAAATACGAAAATAGTTGTTGATATTACAACCGTAAAAACGAACAACGACATTCGATAAACTCGTGTGAATACGAATCGCTACATAGAATTTTAAAAATGCCTCAATACAAATCTCATAAATAAGAATTGCAACGAACGATATTGAAATTGGGTGAATAAAAATCATAACATGCAACTTTTAAATCAGGTAAATACGCAAATACGAGCGATCTAGGAGTTGGGTAAAAATGAGAAAAATCTTATTTTCTGCTCTGAAAAGCTAATAGCTGAAATAAGTAGATATGCGGAAGGGTTGGCAGCTATGTAGTTTGAATTTTCTATATATCTTTCAATATATTATCAGGGTGCGTAGCCAAATCCTTGAATCAAAAATAAGCACTTTTTAAAAACTTTTCAAGCACTTTACAAAAAATTTCAAGCACTCAAAAAATTCATATTCAATCAATGATATTGAAAAACAGAAACTTTTTATAAAGAGTTTTAACGTTAAAAAAAACCCAAAAAGAAACGGACGTAAATCAAAACAATCAGTACTTTCCCACATCACCGAGTGAATTCAACTTCACCCTGAACTCAGAACAAAAGTACCCTTACCCCCTACGTCAAAAAAGTGTTAGAAGTAAAATAAAATAAACAAGAATAAAATTAAATTAAATTAAAAAGAAAAACATTTCATAAGGATCTGATATTCTCTATCCGAATTAGAGCGAATTAGTTTTGGTTTTAAGTGTGCGCGCATGCGTAAGTCATAACGTGGGTACGACATGAAGTCCGCGTGAATGATTACGTAGCAAACACCCCATTTTTCGTGAAATGCGTGGGATCCATCAGATATCACTGAAGAAAAAAAATATTAATTGTGGAAAAAAAGCACTTTTTAAGAACACCAGCTGGAAAAAGCACCTTTAAAAGCTTCTAAAAACGAAATCCCCAAAAAAGCACCTTTAAGTACTTTTTACAAACGCTACGCGCCCTGATTATAATAAAATCGGAAATAGATATAATTATTTTATTTCAACTGCTGAGTTTTCAGTAAAAGAGGAATATATATATATATATATACACACACACTTTTAGAGAATCGGAGCTTCTGATAAAAAGCTGAAATTCGAGAGACAAAAGCGAAAAAGGTGGAAATGTGCTAAAAAGCGGAAAAATCTCATCCTTGTAAGAGGCAGAGAGAGAAGAACTTACTTTTTTAAAAGTATTTTCCTAAAATTGAATTTGTGAAAGTGCCATAAACAGTAGTAAATTTGTCACTGGACAGACGGTTACCAAAATATGAGATGAATGCAAAATTTACCTTTCTTAAATTATCCTTTGTAGGTGGAGGATGTGATTTGGCTCTTGCTAACACAGTTGAGGACTTGGGAGGTGGAATTGGTTTTTTCTTCTTCACTTCTTCCCTATTCACTTTCATATTGCCAGATGCTGTTAACAAAAATAATAATAACATTTTCAGGCTATCTGCTAAATTTTAGATTATTTTCCAATTCATGACTTTCCATGATTAATTCCAAGAATTTTTCATGACTTAACAAAGTGCCTATTTTCTCTGACAAAAACACAACACTAAATTTAAAAAAGCATTATAATAACATTCATTGAAATGGCAGGGATAACCAAAAACTGTTGTACTCTTTTGAAAGAACACCATAATTTTTAAAGAAAACGATAAAAACATTTTATATTTTAAATAAATATGACTGTGGGTGGGGATTTTGTGACACATTCAGAACACCATGAAATATGGAGAGGGGGTACATTCCATTTTAAAAATAAGATTTTTCGGCGACCTGAATCCAAGTCTTTTCATGATTTTTTTTAAAAAAATAGTTAAAATCATGACAAATTTTGTTCAATACTGAAATTCATGACTTTCCAGGTGCGTGGATACCCTGCATTTTGCTAAACTTTTATGATTTAAATTGTTTTGAAAAATACTAAATTGCACGAAAAGAGAATTGGTTTGGATGGCTAATATCTAAATAAATTTATATAAAATGTTTATTGTCATTTTTAAAACACTATTTTCATGTTGATAGACAATAGTAGGAAACGACCACTTTAGTCTTTAAATTACACAAAAAAATGAGCTACAGTAAAACCTAGCTAAAACAATATTTTGGGGAGCCAATAAATATAGTGTTGCACAGGGATATATCCAGGGCCTACATATTTTGGGGACACAATAAAATTTTCCTTTATAATTTTAATGTTATATATGTATTCACATAGTACGCAAAAAATTTATTTGTAGAGTGTTAATTACTGTTCCAATATTAAAAATAATTGAAATAAATTCCGAAAATAAAATCGTAAACATACCTGAAAACCGTTTTTATTTAAAATAATTCGATATTTTTGTTTGTTTATTCATTCTTCTGACTGCCAAGTCAACCAACAAAGTATGCATTGAGTTCAAATTAGGTAAATGATTTTTGTTTGTGAATGGTGCTCCCTCTATGTTTCAGGTGTTAATGTGGTGTCATTTATGACTCAGCTTTTAACATGAAGGAAATAAAATCAGATGTTACATCTGTGACTTCTTAACGAGGCCATTCTAAGAATGGAAGCTCTTGGGATGGTCAGCAGTGAGTCTTTTCATAGAAAAATGGCAAAAGTGATAAAATAAAAATTTTTACGTTATTATGAAAACCAATAATAAATGACGAAAATAAGGTTGAAATTTGGAAGAAATCGTATTACAGAGGTTTATTGAGAGAGGAATAACATTAATACATATGAAATTTCGTTGGGACCACGAAACATTATAGCAATAGAGGGAGTTATTGTTGTATCGGACATTGTAGTAGTGAGAGTTCACTGTATTTTAATTCATTTTAGTCCACTTTTATGATTTAAATTGTTTTAAAAAATACAAAATTGCATAAAAGAAGACTCGGCCTGGATGGCTAATGTCTTTAAACCACTATTTTTAGGTTGATAGAAAATAGTAGGAAGCGACCCATTTAGTTTTTAAATTACACGGAAGAATAAACTACAGTCTAGCGAAACTTCGAGGGACCGAAATTTCGGTTCCGGACTATAACCGGGAGTTCCCTCTATCCGTACTGCAAACAATTTTAACTCATTTTTCCATCCCTTTTATGACACATTATTTAAATAAATGACCGATAAATAGAAATACAAAAATGATTCAAAGACAATATATTGAAACATAAAATGTGTTCATTTTTATTTTTTATGACTCTTTGTCTTGCTTACAAATAATTTAGGGGAGGGGGGCTTTATTTATGTATGGGAAACTGTGATAGAAGAAGCAAACAACAAAATATGCTTATGGGTACATTCTACTCAATAGATGGTTTTAAAAATCGGTATATGTATTTTATACAGAAATTTCAAAATTACCAAAAAATGAAGAAAAAAATAAGTTGAAGACAGAAAAAAGTTTATAATATCCAAATTTCTTATCTTCTTTTGGTTCACTGTATCCACAAAAAATATTTTCAGTGCATAGCAAGACACGGGAGCGAACATTTCGTTCACTATAAACCATGTTCACTATATTTAGTTTTTGAGTTACACAAGGGCAGAACACTGAAATTACAAATTTGAGCTGCTATTCACGTAAAGTTTTTTTTTTTTATACAAAAATAACCTTTCACCTAAAAAATAGAGAGATTAGTAAAACTTGGGTTGAGACACAAAAATCAGGGGATTCCTTAAAAAGCAGAAATAGTTTGCAACGATAGAAAATCTGAGCATTAAGCAGTTCAGAAGAGTAACAAACAGTACTTAATCAAAGTAAACCAGTTCATCTACAGGGTTGCCACTCAAAACTGGAAGAAAAAAAATTCCCTGTACGTACTATACTCAAAAAGAAAGCGGGTGGGTGACCACTTGGATCAGTCTGCGTAGGGACCGAGGGAGCGCGGTATGGGTCCTTGTTAAACTGTTCTACCGTAAAGTGCTCGACTTCGCGTGCAGGTCGTCGGGCTACCGAAGTAGGAGTGCCATCCCCTCTGCAGAGGGGATGGCACTCCTACTTCCTTTCCAAAATTGTGATGACATGTCTTCGGATCATCCTCAGGGATGTTTCCCAGACCGTCGCCAATAGCCCATTGTGCAGCTCTAGTGCGACGTAAATTAACAACAACAAAACTCCCTGAATTTTCCAGGTTTTCCCTGTGGAGTGGAAACCCAGATATAGAATAAATTTCAAAAATATGGGCTTTTTAGTAGTTCAAAATAAAAATAAAGCCAACATTTTATTTAAAGAAAATCAGAACATTTATTGATACAACACACAAACTAGATCAATTTAAAGAAGAGTTTAAAAAAAATAGTGTGATCAAATTTTTTTGAAAATTTCATTTAGTATGGCATATTTGTTTAACTGTTCTTTCAAAAAATATGGGCTTCCCTCTATCCCTTCAAATAGGGGGGGGGGGGAATGCCTGCCGCCTCCACGTGGTGCCCCCTGGATATCCCTCACTGGGTAACTAAATGGCAGACAAACAAACATGATGAGCACAAGTAAAGCTTATGATACGGCATCATCCGCCGCGCCGGTAAACAAGGGATGCGTTCAGGAATTAGGCAGAGGTTCCTGTTCGAAGAATTCTTTACAATCTCCAGTAGCACATGGTAAGACCTCGGGTGAATCCAGTGCTAATACCACTGCTTTGCAGCTTACTTTGAAAACCAGTGAGGCGTCCGAAGGTGCAGGCCCTTCCTCTGTAGGAGTCTCAGGTCCCCAAAGGCACTCGGGGGACAGTGTGTGTGGCGCCACTGGATTGTCCAAAAGCCGGAAGAAAAAGCTAAGGAAATTGAGGGCCACTGAAGCGAGAAGCGGAGCTAAGAGACCTAGGTCTTCTGATGCAACGCCTTCACCCAATGTGCCAACCCATACAGGAAAGAAGCCCAGGGAGGATGTTGTTCCTGGGAGGAAAGCCCAATCCAGGAAAGTGGTTCCTCCTAATGGGGATAGTGGAACTTGAGAGGGGGATCCAACTGGGAGCCTCCAATCTGGAGTTTCTTTTGCATGCGCTGCAAAGTCTATCAAGATTGCCATCGTTTGGAAGGACTTTCCTTCGGACAGGCTTTCTCTTAAAGACTCTGATGAAATACTAGAAGAGAACCTAGCGCAGACTGACGCCATCCCTGGTGGTGAAAGGATGCCTGAGATCTAAAGTAACAACCATCTCAGAGGAGCGTTGGTACTGGAGTGTAATGAGTACACTGTAGAGTGGATTAAAGGCTACTTTAATAACAGATCCTTTAATTTACAGATCCTGCAGAATTATATTCTTAAGATACTTTTTTTGCTCATTTGAAAGAAAAATACCCCTGATTTTTCTGCTCTCATTTCCGAATAAAAAAATTTTTGCCAATGAATGGCTTGCTTCAGCTAGAATTTTAAATTGATAAAATAAAAAAATTATTCTGAAATCACAGAAGTTTAAAAGATGATTTCCTCCAGAAAGGTTTTTCTATCATTTTTTTGAAAGAACACCATAACTTTTAAAGAACATGATAAAAAAATTTTATATTGTAAAAAAATATGACTGTAAGTGGGAATTTTGTTATAAATTCAGATATTCGGAACACCAAAAAAATGGAGGGGGTACATTCCATTTTAAAAATAAAATATTTCGGTGCGCAGATACCCTGCATTTATCTCCGTTCTTTGCAGAGATAAGGCAAGGTGACAGGAGAGAGACTGATTCTTTAGTAGTGAAATAGCTTAATAATATTTCCAGTTATGGATTAAGCCAAAATTTTGTATGCTTTAAAAATGGTGAAAAGTTGATTTTTTTTTCTTCCTGCAATTTAAAACAGAATTTTTTTTCTTTTTCCAAATTTAGATTAGGTAGTGTTTGGTTTCAAGAGATAGAAAATAACGTTTCAGATCAAAAGCAGCTATATCGTCTGGTTACAGGAGTGTCCGCTTTGAGGAGAATGTACATAACGGTTTATTCATAGAATAATCAAGGGGGGTTTAAAAATATGTCCTTATTGAGAGGAGTCCATTTTGCACGAGTGTCCATAACAGGAGGTTTCTCTGTATTTGAATTACCAATTACTAACAGCATTCTAACTTTTAAAATTAAATACTGTTAAACATGGAAACCAACTCTCAAATAATATGTAGAAAATAATGTATGAAACTAAAGTGAAACATGTATGACAGTTTTTAATTTTTGTGATACAGCTTTTATGATGGGGGTGCTTCGTTCAATCTTAAGTGTATAGTGCAGGGATGGGCAAACTACGGCCCGCCGGAAAGTTTTATCCGGCCCGCGGATAGAATTTGAACTTGCCAATCCGTGGCGAATATAAACAATATATATCCATTTTCTTGTGTACTTTGTACTACTATTTTCGTTCTTTCTTTTTTAGCAAAGTTATTGATGACTTTTTTACTTTCTCTACTTTCGTTCTACAAAGCATAAATTGATGAAGTTCTTTATAGAGTATCTGTAGATTGGCGCCATTTAAGGTAGTTGTATATAAGTTTACCAAAGTTTGAGTTTTACAAATCATTACCAAAAGCTAGTTTCCCAAATTTAATATTTCATGCCCAGAAAATGAGTGCTAGGTTTGCTTCATCTTATATATGTGAACAAGTGTTTGCGATGATGAACCTTAGAAAAAATCATTTCAGAAGTAGACTAATAGACAATCATTTAGCCTCGTTCCTTAAAATAAGTACATCTCACTTGGAAACTCAATATAAGGAACTTTTAAAAATGAAGTCACAATTTCATTCATCTTATTAAATATGTAAATTAAAACAGGTATATCATTTTTTTATTTTATTTTAGAAGTTTTTACCTGGCCTACCAAACTTTTTTTCTCTCGATTTTTTGCCCTCGCCCGAAAAAGTTTGCCCACCCCTGGTATAGTGGATATATTTTTGGCCGTATGAGATACATTCTATTTGGTTATGAAAGACAGATATTTATCTCAGAAAAATAAAATTATTTCAGCAAAATTGATTTACAATCTTTGTAAAACTTATTATAAAGAATATGGTCAGATTTTTTTTCAAATCATAAAATAAAAAGAAGGGGCTCCATGAAAGGGATGTGGAAATTCATTCCTCCCTAGAATTCAAAAAAGTAAAATTGAACGGTTGGGCCAAAGCCCCCAGTTCTAACTCCAAGAATTCAAAATAAAGTGAATTGTTAGAAGCATGGGAAGGTGATTTATTGAAACATAAATTAGAAAAAAACAAAACCTCCCATTTAATTTGAGAACAATTTGGGTATGGCTAATCGCTCAAAAGAATGTTAGATTTAGTATGACCCTGTAACTAAAATATTCTTGTGGTAAGAGAAATAAAGAGTTAAAAGTAGATTTCGATTGAGTCGCGTCAGTGAATGAATGAGTTTTACATTTTATGAAATTATGATTATTTTATCAATATACATTGATAAAATATCTATATTAGCTTGTTAAAAAATTTAATAAAAATTAAATAATGAGTTTAATTTAATTGAAATTCGATTCAGAATGATTAAAAATAAATTTTTAGAAATTTTAAAAGCTAGGAAATATGTAGAGCCTATTATGACATTGCAACACTAAATATAATTTGCTTCAAATTAAGCTACATACTTATTTCAAGACAATTGCTTTGGTAGGGTTGCCATAGAAAAAAAATGAACAAACTAGTTGCTTTTAGTAGCCTAAAGTACAAAAATAGTTGCCTAAGTAAGAACAAAATTTTTTCAATAATATTAGTACAATTTTATTAAATGACTTAGTTGTCATATAATATGATCCACTTAGTCAAGTTGGTTCCAAATATAATAATTCTATAAGCATTAGTGTTCTAGCAATACATTTCCTTCCAATAAAAAAAATTAGTATATTTAAGGAAAATTAAATATTTTAATAACTAGTATTCCCTCAAAAATACTTTATTACAAAAACATAATTTTTCTAAATGATTTTCCCTTTTTCAATAATTGATTTAAGATATATATCTACATATGTGAAAAGTGATAATTCAAATTCAAAAATCACACATCCTACATTATTAAAAATTGTGTTTTTTTTTTTAAATCCTGCAGAATTTCGTAGCAATAACCATTGAAAAGACAGACTTACAATGGAATATGTGCAAATTGAGAGCATTAAAAAGTGATAACTCAAATTTGCATTCAAAATTTCTTATTTTTTTAAGAAAAAAAAAAAATAAGGGTTATAATAATAAGGATAAAAAAATAAGGTGTTCAGGGTTATCAACTCAATTTACGCTTCAAAAAAATCATCATTAGGAGAACAGAAAAGTCTCCCAATAGTCTTTTTTTCCTGAAAATAGTTGCTTTATTAACCTTTTCAGGCAAAAAAAAAAGTTGCCATAGTTGCCTCAGGTTGAAAATAGTTGCATTTTAGTCACCTGTGGCAACCCTGCTTTGGTAATTTCTAGTTTCTTCCATTTCCCCCTCCAAATGAAATGCCAACCCTGAGTCAATAACACATTTATATTATCAGGAGTCTGTCTAGGTTTTTAAGAGAGGGCACCTATTTTGTAAAAATTTAGACATAATTTGTGAAAATTAAAAATTATATTAAAAAATCGACCCAAAAATAGGGTAAAGTAAGAAGATATTTTCAAAAATTGTCACTACAAATAAAAATTATTTATGACTGGTAAATTTCTATACATTTTTCGCCATATAGGGTAAACTAACAAGTGAAGGAACACTTAAGCTTCGCTTGTCTTTTAAAAAATCATATTAATTTCAAAATTCGTAATTTTAGTTAAATGACAGTGTCAACATATTTGTTACTAATTGCAAATTATGTAAAAAATAGCAGAGAACTTACATAATATTGTTTCAAAGTTTTGGAGGTTCAAATAACAAGTAGTAAGAAGACCCAGTGAAGGAACAGCTCTTACCAGTGAATGAACACCCAGTAAAGGAACACTTAATTTTGGTTATTTTTTAATACTCCTTACGAATTTATAAGCCATACAAATATTTAAAAACAAGCCTATTCTTGAAATTATAACATATAAATACTTGGAAAATGTTAACTTTTTTTTTGTAATCATGAATTGAAAATTAAAGTGTCAACATATTAACACATACTGCTCATTTACTGGGAAATCTATGCCCAGTAAAGGAACATGCACTGGTTGGTTTACCCATTCAAATATAATTTTGCTATTTTAAAATTTTGGGTTTAAAATTGCATCCAAATTTAAAAATCCATCAAAGTCATTGTCCATTGTTAAATTTCAACTTGAATTTTAAAAAAATATATATAAGTGCATTTAACAGTACTTGCACTTAAAAAGTCATTTTCTTTATGAGAACATTTCTCACGGGGTCATATAGAAAAAAGTTTCACAGAGAAAAAAATGTTTCATAAAAAAAATGAATTCCTATTAGAATAAATTTATAACAAGGTTGGAATGTGTAGAATAATGTCTGAATTTCAACTTCCTGTAAAATTTGCAGAACACCTTGTCGGTTAATTTAAAAAAATAAAAAAAAACTCTGTGAAAAAAATCTTGCTATAATATGGCTTAAGCAACGGGTTAGGCTTACCATACAGCACTATCTAACCAAGCACATGCTACTTACTTAGATTTGCGGAATAACCCGGGATTTATCGATTCTTACGGGGATACAGAAACAAAATTTTAAGAGGCGGGGAGGAGAATCTCAGAACTTGCTTTTTTAAAAACATTTTGTGAAACTACCGTTTTTTCCCTACAGTTGAATTTGTGAAGGTACCGCTAAAAGATAGTAAAATTTGTCATGGACACACCCCTGATTTTACATTACAAACACAAATAAAAAGAAGTAATCAAAAATACCGTTTTTATCAAGTGACTGACGCTCAAAATCTTTCTTAACCATTAAATGCACGGAACTGTCGGCTATTGAGCCGGCAACACTTATAGGCCTGGGTCTCCGGTAAGCAGAATGAGCTCTCAGTGAAACTGAGCTAGAGGTAGCACTGATGTCCGACGCTCCAGACATAGAACTCTGAGGACGAGTAGGGGATCGAGAAGCATCTTTACCTGAAAGAACAACTTACATTTGTAACCAAACTGAAAATCTTAAGAATGTTACTTCAAACATAAATTACAACTAAAAGAAATCATAGATTACTTTCAATTGTACTCAAAGTAATCAATAAGTATTAATTAGATTATTACAATAAATAGTAGTTTGCACAAAATAGAATAGCTTTTGATCTAGTGATTGGAACTTCAAATAAGAGGGCTCAATCTTAATGATTTGGGAGCCTGACCTCAAATATGCCAATTAACTGGGGTAGATGATATTTTTAATTACAAAATCGGACACAAAATCTATTTCCTCTAAATAAACATACTTTTTTTGACGAATTATGATTTTTTAGATCCCCAATATATGGAGAGAAGCCTCAATTTGAAAAATAGGATTCTAATAGTTTGGTCAGAAGAAAGTTTAGATCCCTTAATTTTTATTTCTGCATATTTCACTAAAACTTCGGATCTTTTTAAGCAAATCGAAAAATTTTACACAAAATTATAAAATCTGTTTATCCATAGATATTTCCAAGCAAAAAATAATTTTTTAAATTATTTTTTAACACTTCATTTAACAAAATAACGGTAAAAAAGAGGTTGAATTGTAAAGAAAATTTTTAACATCATTTTAAAGAATGCAATTTTATATGAAGAAATTTAAATAAAATCAGACAAATAGTTCTCGAAAAATTTAACTTTAAATATACGACTTTATTAAAATTTGGTAAATTCGAAACTAATAAACCAATTGTGATCATATTTTGACTTATAAAATTAAATTCTTTAAAATGGTGTAAAAATTTGTATACATTACAATTTAAATCTTTTTCGAAATTAGTAAAATGAATCATTAAAAAAATTATAAATCTCTATTAAAAATTATTTTTTGCATGAAACAATCTGTGGACGAACAAATTTGATACATTGTGTGTAAAAATTTTTCAATTTGCTTAACATTTTTTCTCCAGACATCAAACTATTAGTTATCTATCCAAACTATTCACCAGATTGTAGTTTTCCCCCACATTTTGAAGGTCAAAACTCCAAATCTGTAGGAAGAAAAAGTAAGTTTTTGAGTGTGATATTGTAACTTAAAATATTGACACTTATTGATTAGCATAGATGAGGTCAGGCCTTTGAACTATTAGGATTGAGTCCTAGCACGTGAAAACCTGATTATTGGATGAAAAGTTATTCAGAGGATTTAGTTTTTTATTTTTTGCACTAAAGTTTTTTTTCCATATTTTTTAAATTAAGTTCAATTCTATAAACAATAATTTCTTAATTATTTTTATTCATACGTGAACAGATAATAATAAAGCATATATCCAATATAAAAGTAAAGGCCGAGATTTTGATAACCATTTTTAAACCCTTTTTTTTTCTATTAGAGTATATTTTTTACGTTTTCAGGCCATTTTGTGATATTTTTTATCTTTCTTTTAAGGCTTTTTTTTTGTTGAGATTTTTGACTTTTTTTTTTCTTCATTATAGTTTGGTCATGTTAAGCATGATGAATTCACACAACACAAAAACTACATTGATGATTCATATATCTTTACATGATAAGAGAATTTTATTTTATTTGAAGGACATTCTTTGCTATTTTTAGGGCCATTTTTGCAATTTTTAAGAGCAGTTTTTACTATTCTTAGAAGCATCAGATCATAAAAACCCAGGCTCAACTAATAAGAGGGGTAATAGAGTTTTTATAGTATTATTTTTGACAAGCTTGGTCAAAATGGGCCGCCATAGCCCAAAATCCCCCCCTCCTGCCCCCCAAAAAAACATAAAACAAATTTTTTTCTCTAAATGATGTATTGTATTAGATCAACAAGTTTTACTTGAAAAGCAAAATAATCATAAATTAGAGTCCCTTGAATAAGTGTTCCGAATAGTTGAAGATAAATCAACTTGATACATAGTACATATAGGGGTTGGACAAAATAATGGAAACACTTTGATATTTCTCAAAAAAACTTAAAGAATCAGTTTAAAAACTCAAAAGTGCTTTTAAGTTTTAAAAATACGACTTTGTACGATAATGCAATTTCTGATAGATATCAATAAAGTATAAAGCCTTTTTAGGTTTGAGAGACCAACAAAAAATTACAAATGAAAAAAAAATTTTTTTTGAACACCCTATGCCAAAAAATGTAGTAATGAATTTGTAACTATTATTTTATTTATTATTATTTTAGATACTACATGTAATAATTGCACAAACTTTCGTAAACCCAACTTAAATATTTATGGAGACATGGACATTTTTATGAAGAAAAAAAGAAACAAATTTTTTTTTGTCTCAGGTGTTTTGCTACAACTTTGAAAATATTCAATAAAAATAAATGAAACTATCAGGACAATATAAAATTGATAGCAAAATTATTGCTTTAAAATTTGAGAAATATTCGTTAAAAACTGCACCAGAAAAACTGAGTAATTAAAGTAGTTCTTTTATGCTGCACATGTGCAAAAAAAAAAAAAAAAAAATACAAAACAATTTTCTTCATTTTGTAGTGAATTTGGCAACTGTCATACTTGGAATTGATTTAAGAGTATAAGGTTAAAATTTATTAATTAAATTATAATTTTACAAAATTATAATTAATTATTGTAGTTACACTTGGTGGGAAGTAAACTTGAAATATTTCCAGATTGTTAAGTGCTAATAACATCGATGAATTGTATTCCATTTATTTTTTATGATTTAATTGAAATTGTTTGATTCACTGAATTGTTTTAGATTTTTTTTCTCAGTTGGTATGCAGAAATGCAGGTGAGATTTTTAATTTTTTTATATTAAAAAAAGTATAAATTTTTTTTTTTGGGGGGGGGGGCGGGAGGGGAAATAACATTGAAAAATTATTAAATAGGCCAATCTTGCTAAATGCTTGCATAGGCCAAAATAATTTTTTTTTCTTCTAACAACGAAATAACTCCTTTATTAAGGTATATTAAAATTAATGATAAAAATTTGAATTAGAAATAGGCATGAGATTTTTCTTAATCATGTCATGTTAAATTAAGTTATATCCCTGGCAAATACAGGCCCTACTAATTTCTAAGCACCTTAAATATTTCTATTTTTCTTTTAATTAGGCTTAATTTAAAACTATTTAAACTCGTTGCAATAAATAGTTTTATATCTTGCATCTTGGGATATTTTAATTTAGTAAATTTAATTTTGTATGTAACAATGCGTTTGTCCTGAAGAAATAAAAATAATAGCGTAACAATCTAAAACTTCCCAATGAATGGTTACATTGTAACAAAAGCTATAAATAGTAACCAAATATTTAACTTTCTAGTTAGAAGCAAATCCTGCAACTTTATTAAGCATTCAAGAATAGAAATTTAGTATATTTCAAAAAAAAAAAACCAAAGACTAAGGCATTTCATTAAAAACCTGATAAAATCAGAGTTTTTAGTTAATAACACAGAGAGGTTAGACTTTTTAAAAAAAAGGGGAAAAAAAACTTTTTTTTTATTTTTTTAAACTATGATTTTTGATGAATTATTAGGTGCAGAACCTTAACTTTTCAGTTATAGTAAGAAAATTTAAATTTCTTAAAAACGAATATGAAATACTTTAATTACAAAACATGGCATTTTCACGATTAAAAACAAAGTAATAAAGTTATACTTGAACCAGGAAATTGATGTTAGTATCTTACACAAATTTCTAATTTAATTAATGCATTTTGACATGCTTGATTTGCAATGATTCTATAATAAATCCACTGCTCATTTGTTCCCTGGTTATTTTTCATACACTTCCCAAGATTTTTTTCCCTTTCAAATCCCAACATTTTTAACACGCTGTTACATGAATTTAATTTGAATTATCACTTTTTGACACATTCAGGTTGTTCCTCAATCGCTTTTCTTTTGAAGTTATTATAATTGCTATTTTTTCTAGACATTTCCATAGTTTTTCAAATGTTGACGTTTTTACAGGGTGCGTAGCCAAATTATTCACCAAAAAATAAGCACCTTTTAAGCACTCAAAAATATTTTTAAGCACTTTAGGAAAGTTTTTGACAATTAATGGTTTTATCTTGCTTTAACCGTCATGTAAAAAAAACCCCAACCTTTAGGCATTGGTTTTGACAATTGTCAAAAATCATGAAATTTTCAATCAAGTGAAACGAATGTTGTTTTCATACGCTACGGACTGACAATACGCCAATATAGATTGGGGTTGAATTAATTGTGAAAACGTGGAATAGAACAATGTGAACTGTGTCTTTTGGTATAATTCGAAGCGAAAATCAACATAGTGAAGGAAAAATATGATTTTGTAAAAGGGAAAATTAAGCACTTTCTAAAAACACCCAATGAAAAAAAAGTACCTTTAAGGGCTTTTAAAAAGTGAAAATCGAAAATAAGCACCTTTAAAAACGCTACGCACCCCGTTTTACAGCGATGTTATTAAAAGTGTTATCCAAAAATCATTGTATCGTGCCATACATTTTAGGCAAGCAGCCAACTCATTCTCATGTTCTGCTGGAATATAAGAAAGAGTTCCCACATGTGCATGCCTGTTTAGAATATCAAGGTATGAATTTTAACCACTGGGTTCATAAGGATTTCGTGATAAACCCACGCCATTTTCCGATCATTTTTCTTCTGTTATTTAGCGCTTTTAACCATTTTTAAAATTTTTAAGTAAGCCACATTAATTCGATACGTAAAGCTCGAATTTGAGTATTCCTTTTGAACATGCTTGATTCAAGGTGATTCTATCACATATCCAGGTCATTTGCTAATTGTTTTTACGCTAGCTATCGTTTTGCAGCCATTTACACGTGGTTTTGACACAATCAGTTTGCAATGATTCCATTGTACTTGTACGAAAAATTTTTTTTGCAATTATTATTTTTCAGCCTCTTTCGCAGTTTTACCAACGCTACTGTTTTTAATACAATGTTCAATCTTTTTTATTTTTTTTAAAATTTTTACAAAATTTTTCAAATTTCCCTACGACTAATAGAATATTATTATAACACGCAAAGTTTGAGTTATCCCTTCTTAAAGTGCCTGAGAAAAAAAAAATTTCGACTTTGTTTAGACTTTCAGTGATCCATCTTTAAATTCGTGACTGGTAGACACCCTAGTGTATTTATATATATCTGTTGGAATTAACATGGGGCGTCTGCACATGCACACTTAATCATGGCATACAGTACACAGCCCTGGTGACATCGAAACTTAAGATAATTCTATCGGTTTGAGTAATACACCTATAATCCGAAAATTTCGGAAATCCCGACCCTTCGAGCCCCGAGCCATTTCAATTTCCAAGGTAATGCTGTAGAAGAATTTGGTCATGCATTTCCTACAACAAAAATCATCTCTTCAGACACAGATTTGATTTTATACAAATGATAAATAGGTTTAAGGTATTAAATTCAACACCTAAATGATTACATGTTAAGAAAAAGTGGTACGTTTTTAAAAAAAATCCGTGATTCAAATCAGTAAAAGCTGTTCAAAAGTCACCTAAACTTGCTAAATATTAAATCCTCTGAAATTTATATCGTAATTATAGCCTTAATCTTCCTTTATGGAGGGGCATGACCAGTAAAAAACATTCCAGAAAGGCCACATTCTGGTGAAGACTCCACAATCAACAACAATGTGATCAGCATTTCTCAAACAATTCATCTGGAACTTAGGGTGACCTGGGGTGATTCCTGATCAAAAAATGCAAAGATCTATTTTGTAAGAAAACTATTCAAGATAGAATTATAATATTTACTGGAAGTTTGAGGCTGTATGAGATGAGTCCTAGGCTACATTGTTTTGTTTGAAAATCTAATTAGAATTTAAAATACTTTAAATTTTTGGTGATCAGGAATTACCCCTTCTCTTGATGCTTTCTGAGGTAATTCCTGATCACTTCAGGGGTAATTACTGATCACCAGTTTTAATCATAAAGGGGCTGTTTAAAAATAATTACACAGTGGTAATTAACAAATAAGACATCAAGATCAAACAAATAAACCAAAAATATATGTTTAAGCAACTAAAAGAACGGTTTATTTAAAAAGCAAAAATAAAGGTTAACACTTTAAATTTTCCAAAAATCTTTGTATCGTGACATACATTTTAGGCAAGCAGCCAACTCATTCTCATGTTCTGCTGGAATATAAGAAAGAGTTCCCACATGGGTTACTTTTGCTGGATTTTGTAACTTCATTAAGGGAGAGTGTAAAGTTAAGTAAGGTATGTCAACAGCTCTGGCAGCAGCTCTCACACTGAAATTTTCATTTTCAATAATGAAAAGAAATTTACTAATTGTGAAATTTTAATTACTAGAACTAATTTTGCTTTCTAGAAGCTTAGTATCCTTTTTAGGCTGATAATTTCTCACCATATTTATATTAGGCTAATTTATAAACTTAGAAATTATTCTAACAATGTACACACATAAAATTAAGATAGAAGCAAGGTAAGACAAATTGGAACACATTTGTCTAGCATACAGTTAAAAACAAATTTTGTGATTAAATTGAGTTAAAATATATTTTATAGTCGTTCCACTTGATAAAAAGACTTAAAAAAAGACAATTAGCTAAATTGTAATTAGCTAAATTGTAAATTACAAATTGTTACTTAAAAAAAGACAATTAGCTATTTATTAGCTTATTTTAATACTGTTTATGAAAAGAAATGACAATGAACAGGAATTACCCCAGTGATCAATGATTACCCCATCTGTAAGGGGCAACATTTGATATAGTTTCCTATAATCAATTATAATGTTTACAGTAGATGTAAAACAATTAAACAAGAGCTTACACTATTTTCGTATCAAAGAAAAAGAAAGTAACTCAAAATATTTATTATTAAGAGAAGGAGGGAGATCTTTGCAGAAATGTACACTTTTTGAAACCCATCTTTGAAATGGAAAATACAGAAAGCAGTTTAAAGATACTTATTTTGTTAGATTAAACAAGAAACTATTATTAAGTAAATGTAGTTATACCTTAGTATAGTGTACAAGCATTCTTGTCCAGGTCTCAAATTTAGAAAAAAAATTATTTTTTTAAAATAAAACTTAGGTGATCATTATTTACCCCAGAAACAGAGTGACCGTGAATTACCCCGGGTCACCCTACCTAATAAATGAAAAAAAAGCAAGGCAATATTTTCTAAAAAAAAAAATTTTAAAAAAAAAAGGTCTATTGAAAAAAATAGAATAATAAAAGCTTAAACAAACTTAAAATTTAGTACTAAAAGTTGTAGTTTATTCGTGTACAAAAAATTTAATTCAAAAATAATTTTTTTTAAAATAAATATTTATTATTATTTGAACTAATATTTAGTACTCACTTGAAAAAACATTTATCTAGAAAAAGAGATCTTTCCACAGCTCTGATCGAAAAGAGAGCGAAAAGAAACCAAAATGTTTATTATATTGAGGAAAATGCTATAAGTTGCAACGTAGGTTAAATTAAAACAACATTTATACATAAATATTAAAATAGCATCGATAAAACATAATTTAACAGATTTTGTCAAGTTGTGAGTCAAAGTGGACATTATTTTTTGAAAAAGGCATGCAGAATGGATCATAAGAACTAGGCAGGCTATTTTAGAAAGAAAAAAAAAAAGCCTAAGACTAGTTCTACAGTTGATGAATATGTGTATACTTTAAATATTTTAACACTAGGAAGGGTGAAATTATACCTAGAAAGCTCATCAGAGATTATTTGCGTTCAGAGATCCAAAATCTTAAAATATAACTATAATTAATTTAATAAAAATTTATCATCAAAATTCTAGTGTATTTTATTCTATTTGGCTTAGCTAATATATTTGATTAAACAAGGCTTTACAATTAGTTTCTTAAATAGTTGAGTTTAGTTTTCTCTATAAATACTAATTAGAGATATGTTGAAATACTTTTTTTTAAATGAAACTGGGAAACCTTTATGGACCCAAAACATGGATTATGTAATACCTATTAAAAAGTCTAAGAATCCCATCATTCTAGATATAAGATTTTTATAAGGTTAACACATGAATGACAAAATGAAAATTTAAATTGGGTCAAATTATAAAAAGTCACTCAACACTTTTAGTAAGTTATTTTCTGAATTATAAAGCAATAAAAAAAATTAAAAAAAAACAAACAGAGGAACCAAATTGGCTCCATTTGTCTCTCTAATATTAAAGAATATTAATTATACATTTTATTCTGCTCTTTCACTCACTAAAAACAGATGTCAGTTTAAAGGAAGAAAAACTTTTCACCCCATAGCAATTTCAATAAATCAATAAAAAATAAGCACCTTTTAAATACTTTAAAAAAATATTATACAGTACAGAACCCGTTATCCGGAAATCAGAAAACCGGAAAACCAAAAAACCGGAACGAAATTCGATAAATTTTCCCGCCATTTTTANTATAATTAGGATATGTGCACTAATAATTTTTTCTCTTTCACATTGTTGAAAATTCTTCATATATTAACAAAATGCAAAATAGTTTTCTAAGTTACATGTTCATGCTAAAATAACTAGTTTCATATGTTAACAGAATGCAAAATAGTTTTTTAAGTTACATGTTTATGATAAAGTAACTAGTTTCTAACAAAAAATTTGTTAGAAACTAGTTAATCATTTAATTTTTTAAATTTATAATTACTTTACACAATTATGTAAAAAAAATTAATTCAAAATTATAAATAATTAACTTAACTATTATTTAAAAAGATTATCTCTCTTGCAAAATGCAGCAGAATTGCTCACGAGAATGCATGAATCAATCCAATCGAATCCAGCTCAGTATTCAAACCCACAAGTATTTCATAAAATGATTGCCGCTTTCATACGCTACAGTATGTCGAAATAGATTGTGGATGAATGAATTATGAAAATATGTAACTGCCGGTTAAGTAACACTGGAGTTAAGAAACCGACCGTTAAAAAATAATGGTGGAATCGCTTTTGAACTCCCGGTCAAAGTTTCCAAACCGGGTGTTTCGGAATTGGGAGTTACGCATTAGGTCACAGTCAACGATGAATATGGGGGTAAGAATAGGGAAGAAATAAAATGAGGTTAGCAAACTATGGCAATTAACTGAAAAAGCAAATTGAGAAAAGCATTAAATAACAAAAATAATATGAAGCGTTTGAAAAGACTAAAAATATTTCAGTTCTTGACTCAATGCATCAAACAAAAGCAAATAGATTTGAAGTTTCTGAATTCAATACAATTAAATTACGATTAAATGCGATCTAAGTTAAAGTAAATGAAAAATTAATTACATGTATTTATATTTTCATTTTTGGTATTGAATGACAAAAGAAATGATTCTATAAACTGACCAATGCATCAGCAAAAGGACAACTTACACGGCTTTTAAACTATCTATAAAAAAAAAAACGACCTACTTTTACTTAAAAAAAACTCAGAAATGTGAAATGTTCTAGGTTCGTAGTTTCAAAAATAGAATCACCTAAACTAATATTTAAATTTTTTACAAATTATGAACGACTGTCATGTTATATTTTTACAAGACTATAATTTCCAGTAACAGTTTTCACGGGGTTCCTACTCAATTTCGGAAAGAAGAAAAAAAATCCCCAACTTTTGACAACAATGAAAGTCCATACTTTATTTTATTTATATCTTTGCAGCAAGGCCCCAGTTGGGTTCGAAATTGGCCCGATATGGATCCCGTAAGGACGTGCACCGAGAGACCGATATTGGGCATACTTTGGCTAAATAATGGATTCAAAATATCGACAATTCTATACAGGGCCAATATCGCAAAAATAAAGGCCTTTTGAACCCTTACTGAAGCAAGATTCATGAATAATGGTCGAATGAGGGCCCAAGTTATTTCGCCCTCATAAAGACCAATATTAGGCCGTCATATAAGACCGATATTGGACATACATTGGCTAAATAATAAAATTGGCTAAATAATACATTGGCTAAATAATGGATACAAAATATCAGGCGAATTTGATGATTCTAGATAGGACCGATATTGATTGTAAAAAGGCTGTAAAATATCGGAAAATTCTACATATGGCCAGTATTGGAAAAATAAAGGCCCTTTGAACCCTGACTGATGCAAGATTCATGAATAATGGCCCAATGAGGGCCAAATTATTTTGCTCCTAAGGATTTTTCATCAGAAAATGTTGATTTTTTTTATTTGTAATGTCAAATATTAGATTTTGTGAGCAAAAACATGTAATAGAATGAGAATGGAAAAAGTTTCACTAAAAAGTGGAATTTTATAAAACAACTGTAATACATGTAAGAACAATTTAATTCAAATCTCAATAACTGATTACCGTTACTGATAATTTTAAGACTAGGTAAATCTTTCCAGGTATGTAAAAACTTACCCAGACTATTCCCTGCAGTTTAGAATTAAAATAAAATTTCCAGGTTTTCCCTGACACCCAATTTGAGAAAACTATTACCTTTTTGATAAACATTTTAATGACTATAGCTTTTGTGCACAATAGATCTGGGAACTAGTGCCTCTTTCTACAAAATTTATAAATCTAGAAATATTTTTCTAAAAAGGATACTTGAAGCATAAATAAGTAAGAAGTATACTAAAGCAAAAAACAACAATAATTCAACAAACACAAGCAACAATAATCAGCCAAATAAAAGTAATAATAGACAAATACAGTAGAACTTCCAAACCTCATACAATAATAACTTTTATTATATCCATACCATATTTTATCTATCCCATGCCATTTTTTAATCAGAAAACTTTGATTTTTTTTAATTCGTAATATCGAATTTTGTGAGCAAAAACATATAATAGAATGAAAAATAAAAAAGTTTCAAGGTGGAATTTTATAAAAATTGTAATAGATGTTAGAATTATTTAAATCAAACTGATTACTGTTATTGACAATTCTATGACTGGTTATTTTCCAGGTATAATATAGGGATTTTCCAGGTTTTTTGCAAAAAATTGCAACTTTCCCTGACTATTCCCTGCTTTTTAGAGTTAAAATAAAATAGACTGATGGTAAATTAAATGTTTTTTAAACATAAAAAAAAAATTTTAAATTTCAACTTAAAACTTGTGCATTACGTTTTGTTTTAATTCCTTATATTTGTTAATAAAGTACAAAATATGCTGATTTTTTGCACTCTTTTTTCCCAAAAAAATCGGTAAAGGAAGCAGTTAAAAAATTTAAAACTTTACAGGTTTTGAAAGCCCCTGAATAATTAATGTTATTCTGCCTATGACAAAAAAAAAAAGTTACAAGATTACGCTTTTTACGGAAGGATGAGATATCATGATACATAAAGTGTACAAAAATCTGCTTATGAATTAAGAATGGAACACCTTATATCATTCAGTGATAAGATCATTCAATAAAGTATCTTAAATAGTCATTCGAAAAGTGCTTGATATTCTAAAATGAACTTTACAGCAAAGAAAAGAAAATATCGAAAGTCACAAGAGTTTTATAAACTTAACACTGTTGAATAACAAAATGATTATAACTCTATAATTTTCAACTTGAAGAATCCTACTTCAAAGCAAAAATAAAATACCACAAACAGCAAAAATAATATAAATTTTAGCTTTTAGTATAATAATGTAGTTTAAATTTCAAAGATTTTTTTTCTTAAATGCAGATTTTTCTGGATTATAATATCAGCTGCATTACAAAATAAAATGTTCTTAAAATGGATTTTAATAGGCACAGTATTTTGTAGTTTTTATGGTCTATTACCCAAAAAATGTTGGCATATCCCTGTTCATACCTATTTGACCAAAAAATTATTAAAACTGAATTTTATATAGCGCCACATTATTAAAAAGAAAAGCTTGCTTTTCAAGATATTATTGATCAAAATAGATTAAAAATTATTGCTATAAATTCCAATATTCTCTTCATCGTCATATAACTGTATAACAAAAAAGCCCTAAGGCAGAATTTTTAAGGGCTTTCTGCGACAAAACTCTCAAGAACTAATATCTTTCTTCAAGATACTTTCAATAATAACAAACATATGTTACTCATTTAAAATAACAAAAGCGCTGTGTTTACAAAAAAAAAAAAAAAACTATAATAATTTTTTTTAATTGAACATGTAATGATTTTTAATTCTTATATTATGAGTGATATTCTCGTATTTTGTTGGGGGAGGGGGGAGCACAAATTATTTCCTTATTCACATTTTGTAAATAATCATCTCAATAAAAAATAATGAAAAATCATGAAATCTGTAGAAGTAATTGCCCCCCCCCCCCAAAAAAAAGACTGACTACAAAATTACACGAAACAAACTCCTCAAATGCGCGTTTAGGTTCGAGATTAGATTGCTGTAATAAATACAGTTGAACCTGTTTATCTCGAGAACCTCTATATCTCGAAATTTCTAAAATTCCCTACATTTACTGTCTAAAATCAATGTATTTTCCACGTTTATGTTTAAATCTTTTCTTCTTCAAAACCTCCGTTTCTCGAATTTCTAATAATAGAGCANATGTATTTTCCACGTTTATGTTTAAATCTTTTCTTCTTCAAAACTTCCATTTCTCGAATTTCTAATAATAGAGCACAACTTTCTAAACTTTCCTTATCAGTAGAACTCGTAGACAGAGATGAATTTCGAGAATCCACAGGAAGTAGGGATGAATAGGTTGGGGGGGGGGTGTTTCTTGGAATTTCAATCACCATCCCTGCACTTCCTTAACTAGAAAGGAATACAATGATTCTGGCAGTAAGTGAGGGGTTAATGAGTAGTGACCACCAGGGGTTAGCTTTTCAACATAGATAAGAAAGCTAAGAATAGAAATTCATTTTCACCTCAAAATTGCAACCAATGGATCAAAGGATAATTAGGAGTTTTAAAGTGAACTATAGAAAACAGTTGGTACCCTAACTAGTAGATGCTATCGATGAAAAAAGTTAGATGCTATCAGAATTACTGTTTTGTCTGGAGAAATGTGTCTCTAAAAACTATCCAAAATGGATTTAAAAAGCTGGTTTTAAGAATAGCTGTGAAGATGATGAATAAGAGGTTGAAGGCATCAGTAAAGAAGAAAAAACTGTTAATGCTGAAAATGCAGTGCCAGATTTGCCAGAAGAGAATGCAATAAAATCTAGATTTAATGTTGACATTAATTTGGAAGATTTTTGGCAACATTTGGAACATTGACAGATGCAGAAATCATTGATAATGTTTAAGGAATATCAGATGAAGAGGAAGAAGTTGAAGATTATATTGATGAATCAAAAGTGAATGCAAAAGAAGTAGAAAAAACTGTAGAGTTCTTATAAACTACTCTTGAATCCCAGGAAAATGTTGGCTATGAGGAATTTGTGATCTATCTATTCTCAAAAGAATAATCGAAACAAATAAGGTTATCAGTCAAAAATCTTGGAAAAATTATTTTCAGTGTATGTTAAAAAACTGTTATGTAAATAGATGTACCTGGTATTATTAATTTAAAGAAATGTCTTCAATTTTTCTACTAATTAAAGCATTTTCTAACAATTAAAGCATTTTTAATAGAAATTTTTAATTAAATTCAATTTTTTTAATAGTACCTGTATAACTCGAAATCTCTTTATCTCAATTTTTTTGCCTTTCCCATTAGATTCGAGATAAACAGGTTCAACTGTAATATCGTATAAAAAATATCGGATTTAAAAACTAAAAAGAAATCAATAGCAATAACCGCCGAAAATTCGATAGAATTATTGATTTAAGTAAATACTCAAATGCACTATTCGAAATTTTCCATATTGTTTGAAATATATCAAAATGTTTAAAATCCACATGCATTACTAATGAAGCATTACATCAATTTACGAAACAAGCGGCATAAATTTAACGCGTCAAACAGAGATTATCGAAATGCATGATTCAAATATTATGTGTAAATTTCTGTAGTAAAGAATTTTTTTTTTTTACTTTTAAAATAAAAAATCTTTTTGCAAAAACTATGTAATGATTCTGCAACAATGTCGCCGTGATTCTGCCACGGGGCTAAAAAGTAATTTTTAAAAAATATATAAATAAAATAAATCATCAAAATAAAATAAAAACGGATATTATATAATCCAAGAATTTGATGCATCGAGGTTCTACTGTACAAAAGAAACAAAACAATTATAACTGAACATGCAACAACATAACAAAGCATTGCCATGCACATGCATACCTGGAGAGGGATTGTTTAAGTTCCATGCAGATTTACTTGCAATTGCTCGCAATTTTGCGGTTCTTGTCAGCCTGGGGGGAGCTAAATGCATCATGCTTTGGGCAGGTCTCATGTTGCATTTAATGTCTGGCGGCTGTTGCAAGCTGGGTGGTTTCTTAGCAGCAAGATTGCACATGCTTCTGCTTGAGGCTTTATTTACAGGGATGGTAGAAACTGGGTGCCTATAGTGAGATTGCCGGGGTTGTGCCAACTGATCAAGGCGTGTCATACTCACAGCCCTCATACTTTGTTTACCTCTGGTTGAAAGGTGAGGCGTGATGCTGCGTTCTCTGGATAATGTGGGAGTGATGTCCGTTCTCTTCCTGCCCCGGAATGTAGACAATGAGATCATGCTTCTGGACATCAAATCTTCACCACCTGTGTTTAAAAGAAACTCAGTAATGCAATCATTTTATTTTACACTTTGTATGAAACCTATGTAAAATGTTTAGAGACAAATGTATGAAACCTATAAATGAAGAAATTTTGATATAATCATACTGGAAAAATACATTATCATATTATCATATCATACATTATATTTTTTTTTGACAAATATATTTTTATAACTTATATTTAAAATTTAATGCTTTAACCCACTGACGGTTCTGCATGTAAGAAGTCGCATTTTAATGTGCAGTCTTCTCCGCATAGCAAAACAGGTTTTTCCACGTTATTAGATAGGAAAATAGTGTATTGGGATGAAACATTGTCCCAATTTTGCCCATTTGCTAAACCGTCAATGAGTTAAAATACATCTTTATTTAAATTGGTTCAAATAAATTAAAAATACAATGTCATCAAAGATCTGGGAGTTTGACAAAGACATTTTTGATACGATGGTAAAAACCATCACGCTTTAAAAACTTACCAACTCTGATAACATGTGATTTGTGTATTTAATAGTAAAATTATGTTTTACCATACTGATTTACATAAAATCATATAAAATTACAGTTATTCTAATTTCTTACAAATTTCATTAAATTTATTTTTCTTCCTAATTGTTGCTTTATAGTTTTCACATTTTTAAAATTCATAAATTAAATAGCTTGAAAATTAATGCTATTATTTTAACTAGATTACAATTATAAGCAGGTAAATGAGTGTCTTCCGTCTTTTCCACTTGGATTGGAAGAAACCCATTTTTTCCAGATGTTTTAAAACAATTTTTTTTCTACTGCAGAAGAAACTTGCTATCTCCAACTAAAACAAACAACAACTAATCTTTACTCAGCACATTCTCAAAAGTCAGCAACAAAAAGGGACTACTTTTATTATAACTAATGCAGCTTTGTAATAATACAGAATATTTTTTGTAATACAAGAGGCTACTTGTATTCAAGTAAGTTACAAAATAATGCAGTATATTGAGGTGAAAATACATTGTTTTTAAGCTACAAGCAATCAGGAAATATAAAATAAACAAGATTAAAGAAAATAATTTAAACAAAAATGAATGTAGGTTAGTTTTTTAAGGGTTCAGTCACATTTAAAAATGTACAGTGCCTATATACACACAGAATTCTAAAACTTCAGCTAATTTTCTTCTATTTTTTCATTCTTACCATGGGAGCAAACTTTTGTTGCATAATTTTTTTTTCAATGAAACAGGCAAAAGTCACTTACTCACACTCATCAACTAAATATTCCCGGTTGATTCAGAATTTATGGAGAAAATCTACAGCACTATAAATCCAAATTTGTCTGTGAACCAAACACAATCAGACAGGAATTATTAATTTAACATACATGTTGCAAAATTTGAATGGATTTAAAAAAAACAAATTATAAATTTTTTTGGTATTTAGAATATGGATCAGCTTAAAATTAAGCAGAGAACTAATATTATTTTATTGTATTCAAGTAATGTATAATATGAAATAATACTTTAAGACAAAAGTTAAAAATGAAATAGGATACTTACCGGTGAACATATCCAAATATGAGCTTAATAGAAATGTGGAAATTTTTTTAAATTATGTAATACATGAATGCTTCACTTGCCAAATTGATTAATCAATAATCTATCCAACATTGAGGGACAAGCTTTCACGTCATTGGAACTTTTATGTCATTTTTCAATGAATAGTTATTGTTGTTAGACAAGCAAAACGGACAGTCACTTACTTACACTCACTGACTAAATACCCTGAACCCTCTAATACAGGGTTCCCACTCTTTTAACAAAGCAAAAATTAAGGACTTTTTTTTAAAAAAATTAAGCACTTTTTTTGGAAAATTAAGGACCGTAAAACTATTTTTAAAAATAGCATTGATTGTTTATCATCGAATATATATGCACCACAAGTCCAGTGCCAATTATTTACCTGTCTTAAAAAAGAAAATCAATAAATAAAAAAAAGAATAAACAATTTTTTTAATGTAAGTACTGATATAATTGTATTAATTAACAAGACTCATCAAAGCTGGACCAGGCAATTTTTAGCAAACCAGGGTAGAGTTTTTTGAAAAATATTTTTCAGATTGTTAAAGGTTAACGTCATCCATAAGACGAATATATATTCCATTTTAAATAATTTAATTGAAATTGAATTGTAAAATTAGGATTTACAATTTTTTTCATATTTTTAAGAAATAGAGTTAATAAAGAAATTTGGGAAAAATTATTACAAGTTTTTAATAAATGCTATTAATAAAATGTTTTATTTACACTAAATGAATTAATACTAAGAGTTAGAGTTATGCATGAGAGTAGTTTTCTAACTATGTTAACTTAACTTAAATTAGGCCCTATTTCAAGTAAAAACAGACCATACTAATATCTAAGCACTTTAAATCATTCCCCATTTTTTTCATTAAGCTTAAAAGAAAATTTTTTAGGTCATTGCACTAAATATTTGCATGAAAATTTTTATAGAATAAGAAGATTTATAATTATTTGCTGATTTTGATTATTTGACAAGATTTATAATTTTCAAACCAATGTGTTTATTAGTTACGATTTTTTAAAGGTATCAACTGATTTCTATGGCCTTTGCCTGTAGCCCCTCACACATATCCTTTATTGTCTCTCTAAAATGCCCAACTCTTGATACACGGACTAATCCTAGTTAATAAAAGAACAACTTTTTGTTATAAAAAATCGACTTGAAAAATTGTTTCCATCAACTAGAGTGACCCTGTTGCAGAATTTTTTCAGGCTTTCTGTGACAGACTTCCCCACCACTAGTATTTTTCTGCAAGATACTTTTAATTACAACAATTACTAATTTAAAGTAACAGAAAAATTGTGTTTTCAGAAGAAAGTATAGAGTAAAAATGTTTAAAAGTTTTTTTAATTATAAATACAGTATTTTTTTAATTCTAATATTATAGGCGATATTCTCGCATTTTGTAGGACTAATTATTATAACACATGTTAATTATTTCCTCTTTCGAATTTTGTAAATCCATTACATAATTAAAATTTGTAAATGAATTAAACGATTATTAATTAAAATTTGTACATAAATTAAAAATATTAAAACCTGTGGCAGTAAAACCCGAAATAAAGAACCATGACAAAATCACGCAAATAGGACTCTTTAAAAAAGAGAAGTTCAAATAAGTATTTCGGTTGTTATAATAAATAAAATCACATTTAAAACTTTGTGGAAATCGATAGCAATCACTGCCAAAAAAGTGATAGAAAAATAATTGAATCATTATGTCAAAATATGTCTAAAATTTATAGGAATAAAATATACATTGGTCGATCTAAAATATACATTGTGTCTAAAATATATCGGAACATTTTAAAACCGGAATAAAAGCAATATCAATAACTGCCAAAAATACAATCAAACGCCACGCAGTCTTATGATACTCTTGGCATAAATTGAGTTTGTAAAGTTCTGGACCAATGTCGCCTTGTCACTACAATTTTGTTACAGGATATAGTAATGCTGAAAAATTAAGGACTTTTAAAAACTTTATACCATATTTAAGTACCATTAAGGGCCCTTATTTTCCAAAATAAAAATTAAGCAGTTTTTAAGGACTTTTAAGGACCGTGGGAACCCTGTAATAGAAAAGATGGATGGGGATCCGAACATTGAGTACACGCCATTGGAACTTTTATGTCATTTTTCAATGAATAGTTATTGTTGTTAGACAAGCAGGGACAGTCACTTACTTACACTCACCAACTAAATACCCTGAACCCTCTAATAGAAAAGGTGGATGGGGATCCAAACATTGAGCTCACGTCATTGGAACTTTTATGTCATTTTTCAATGAATAGTTATTGTTGTTAGACAAGCAAAAGGGACAGTCACTTACGTACATTCACCGACTAAATACCCTGAACCCTCTAATAGAAAAGGTGGATGGGGATCCAAGCATTGAGTTCACATCATTGGAACTTTTATGCCATTTTTAATGAATAGTTATTGTTGTTAGACAAGCAAAAGGGACAGTCACTTACGTACACTCACCAACTAAATACCCTGAACCCTCTAATAGAAAAGGTGGATGGGGATCCAACATTGAGAGGCAAGCTTTCATGTCATTGGAACTTTTATGGCGTAAAGCAATTTTCTTATACAAGTAATTCTGATCAAGAACTGCTGGTGAATTAGTTAATACATCCCGTGTTGGAGGTTTAGTTTCTGGAAAAAGAGTTCTTTATTATTAAAAACTAACTAAGGACTAACACAAGTCAACTTTAAAAGAAAGAAAGCTAAATAAATTATAGAAAGAAATATAATTGAAACAAAGATAAAAAAAAAATAATAAGTCAGAAAAATTATAAAGATTAAAATCATAAAAAATAGTAATAAAAATACTGATTAACTTTTTTAAAGGAAAAAAAGAGAGAGAGAGAGATTGTGAAGTAGAAGAAAACTGAAAACTCAAGAAAAATCCTCTGAATTTAATCCAAATTTACTTAATGCTCATTATTTCTATTTTTTAAAACACTTTATAGGAATGAATGCTGGCTATGATAGACTATGATGGCTCCGACATGTATTCTGATCAAGAATACTATTGTAGTAAAAAAGCTCACCTTCACTAATCCCACGGGAAAGATAAAATGAGAATGACCACCAGTTAAGACGGCTTTCTGAACTTGGTGGAGAAAAACTTTCATATAGAAAATAAGGGAAACCGGAAAAGCCTTGCTGCCGATATAACCAGATGGCAAAGACCACTTGGAACAGTCTCTTTGTCAGACTGTAGTGTCTTGAACGAAGACGATTTCTGTTCTTAATTTATTAAGGTAGTTGTTTAGTAAGAGTTTAATTTTAAAAAAAAAAAGTTTTAAAAGGAACAAAGCAAAAGATTTTGCTAATAACATTCATTGAATTGTAAAGTGAAAAAGAATCATCTGCATTAAGTCTTTTTACTTAATTTTCATTAGTTTATTCTGCTTCCCATTGAAAATGAATGATGTTGGTGGGGAACATACTTTGCATGTAGGGGGGGTGAAACAAAGAAATTGCATATCTTACCGAATTTCCTGTCTAGACTGCAGGCGGAAGTAGCACGTGATGGCTCTCTCTCTTCAGATCGCCTATTGCTGACAGAAGACATCAAAACAGGTCCTTGGCTGCCAATAGCTGCCAGGTCAAAGTCGAAAGTTCGAGGTGTAGAGCTGCCAAAAGCAAAGCATTGAGAGTTCCTTTGAGCATTGCGTCTTGCTTCAATCCTGGCTTCTCTCTCCATATTCCGTCGCAGAATGGCTTCTTTCCTTTCCTGAAAAACAACAAGAGATGTTACATAACCTGACTGCAGGGTGTGTAGCCAAATCTCTCAACAAAAAATAAGTACCTTTAAAGTACTTTTTAAGCACTCAAAAAAACATTTTTAAGCACTATATACATTAAAAAAATGCAAAATAAATTTTCTAAGACTTTACTTGATCTCGATAAAATAACTAGTTTCTGACAAAGAACTCTTTTTATGATAATGGCATTATAAAAAAATAGGGAGATTTTTCGGTTTGATTTCAGAGGGTGGAAAATGAAGCCTGAAATTGAGAATATCTTGCAAAATGCAACAGAGTTGCACATGAGAGTGCAAGAATCTCACAGAACCCACCTCAGTAGTCACTCCCAAATATCTCATCAAACTTGTAACATGATTGGCACTATCGTATGTTACAGACAGACAGCAAGCGGAAATGCATTTTGGTTAAAATGAATTGTGAAAATGTTGCATAGAACAATGTGAAAACCCTGTTTTTGGATAATACGCAGCAAAAATCGACATGGTAAAGAAAAAAAATTTAATTTTCGAAAAGGGAAAATTAAGCATTTTTTAAAAACACTTTTAAGAACGAACAATTATAAAGAACTTAAATCGGAATTAGGCACCCTTAAGCAGTTTTAAAAAATTCTACGCTCCATGTATTAAGACTTGTAGTGGTTCAAAATAAAATTAGAAAAGCATATTACAAAAAAAACAGGACATTTTTTGGCACAATACTCACAGAGTAGTCCATTGTTGAGAAGGGAAAAGGAAGAACTAAATAAAACATCGTAATCAATCTACTTCGGTGCAAATTTCATTCTGTGCAGCATTTTTATTAAAATGTGTGCAACTACAAAAAGGGAGAGGGCAAATACTCAACATTTTCAAATATAAAATTCAGATAGGAACAAGTTGATAAAAAGTGATTTTAAAAAAACAATGCGATTTCACACAAATGCATTTGTTATGATAAATCTTGGAACCTCATAACTTGGTAAAATCAGTACTACTAATCAAGGGATTCCTAAAAATTCAGAGTTCATTCTAGCCAGAGTAGAAGGGGCACGCAGCCCCATTTGCCTTTAGGATGGAAAATTTCAGCCCTGCATAACCTTTGAACTTGATTACAGGCCTTGAATATTAAAAAAAAAATTCTATTCATGCAAATTTCTATGTGAATCCACAAAAATTTTTTCTTTTGGAATTATTTGTTTTTTCCCCACTTATTTTTGCATAGTTTTTAAAATTTCAACATTTTTAGCAGGATTCTGTTACGACATGAGAATTTCAAAATTAATGTATCACTTTTTGGCTGATCGACATGCAACGATTCGGAGTCAATTGATGATAGATTTCATTGGCATTTATTTATAATTTTTTAGACATATTTACAAGGTTTTTAAAACTTTAATATATTTTATTAAGATGATGTTTCACAGCTAGCAATTTTCAGATTTAAGTAACAACTATTTTATCAAAATTTATACGAAAATCACTGTTGGAAATGCTTGATTTCACATCGTTCACTGATTGTTCTTTTGGCCATTTTCACTTACTTTGTTAAATTCCAAGGTTTTTAATAAAATTCTTTTCAAAAAAAGTTATTAAGGCACACTCATTTCAAATTTAAGTCAGGGTTGCAAAAAACCCACCTACCCAGTGAAACCCGGTTTTTCTAAAATTGATTTCTATCTTATCCTCTGTTATATTAAAGAGGTATTTTATTGAAACATATATGTAGTCTAACCAAAAAAAATGAGCCGATGGTGAAAAAATTAACTGTATTTGGAGACTGGAGAGTCACCTTGCTAACTAGATTTGACTGTGTGGCCATTGGTTAGTCAGTGCCTTTGATTCGCTTTCTATGCAAAAAATAATAATAATTCCTCATATACCTTTTAAGATTAAAATATAAATAAAAAGTAATCCTGTGTTAAAATAAGTTTCAAATGTGTGATCAGGGGTCTGTTTAGGTTTTCCTGAGAGGAGAAAATTAGACATAATTTGTGAAAGTTTCAAAATTATATTAAAAAATCAACACAAAAACATGGTTAAGTTAATGGATTTATCGTTTCTTACGGGATACAAAAATAAAATCTACCGTTTCTACTAAAGTTGAATTTGTGAAGGTACCGCTAAACGGTAATCAATTTGCCCTGGACAGACCCCTGGTGATGTATGTAAGTACGTATAACATTTTTGTATCGTGATGTCAGAAGAAACTTTTTTCAGACTTTTGCAGCAATTTATTTGTATTACCTCACTACACTTTAATTACCTATATGTTAAGTCAATTCATAAAATTTGAACTTAATTATTAATATTAAAATATACTTTTTTAAAATAACGTACTAGTTTGTGCCCACTCCCTTGAAGAAAAAAAAAACCCACTTGGGTACTGTTTTTCTGGAAAAACCCAGGTTTTCTGCAACCCTTTTAAGTACACTTCCTTTTAAGTACACATAATTATTCTGATAGCCCCTATTCACAATTGCTAAAATTTTAAAATCAAGTATAACTTTTCTGGCTGTTGCCACCAATGCTCTACAAATGATGCGTAAAGAATACCTGTTCTGCCTCCCAAATCTGTCTTTTTCTTTCCTCCACTTGGATGCGACGTTCTGCTTCCCTTACACGAGCCTCCTCAATTTTTCTCTTCCTCTCTTCATCCAACTGCTCACGGTGCCTCTTAGAAAGAATAAATTGTTGTTCTATTTCCCTCAACTTCTTCATTCTCTCTTCCTCTATCCTCACTCTCACTTCTTTCACTTTCTGCATCCTCTCACCTGCACAACACACAAACAGTTAGTTTTATTGTCCAACCCATTTCTTAACAGTACTTTCTAAAAAAAAAAATGAAATGGATGAAACTGAACTAAATGGCAGTTATGAACAGAACTGTGTCATGTATAAATAAATAAAAAATTTTGAAGTTTCTCAGACAACAGAGGGGCAGAGAGGACTAAACTAAATGTCCCCTCAGTTACACAAAAAGTAAACAAAGCTGATTGGTTGATCATTAAAAAAGATGGCTAGGAAAGTAAGCAAGTGCAAATGCATCCTAATTCAATTAGTTTAAACCAGTTCCTCCACTGTTAGAGCACACTTTTTTTTTTTAATAAAGCTGTGCCATTTTTATTTGATAGTGTGTTTAATTTGTAGTTAAAAGTTTTTTGAGTGAATAATCAATATGAGTGAGTAATCAATATAGAATATACAACTAGAATATCCCAAGGGGAGAAAAAAAAAGATATTTGTAAGAAGATAAAGAATATAAAACGAANTAGAAAAAATTAGCATTAATGCAACAATTGTAACAATTTATTGACAAACATTGCTGTTAGCGATTGTAAAAGAATGTGCAATTGGTTGGTTTGTTGAGAAAAAATTCACAGATTTCTTTTAATGGGAGTAAAAAAGCTTTCAGAAAAAGAATGCAATATAAAATCTATTATTATTAAATAGTAATCAACAATTTTTGGGGAATTTTATAAAGTTAAAAATATGAAAACATTTTGTCAAAATAGAAAAAAAAAATTACCACCAAAGTATCGGAATAAACTTGAGCCATAAATGGATTTAGCCCAAGGACAGAATTTAAAAACAGAAGGTAATATCCTAATCCCTTCTTCCATTTCCACCAGAATCTTTCCTAAATTGCACAGTCCCATAATGGTCAAAGGTTTCTGTATTCGTTTAGCAACCATGAGAGAAATTTATGTGGTATTCTAGTTTGACAGAGCTGTAATGGAGCAAATTTTGATGCAAGCAAAGTATCGCTAAGTTGATGATATTTCAACTGTTTGGCAATACATTTCCGTTCAAAAAAAGTGGGTATAATGAATGAAATGATTTAAATTAAGAAAATTAGTACATAATTTAGATTAGTGAAATTAAAAAAAATTATCAAAGAAAAAATTTTCAGCTTTTCCTTAAAATTCCCTGATTTTTCTGGGTTTTTATCCAAATTTCCCTGATATTTCCAGGTTTTTTCCAGCATAAAAAAATTCCCTGATAATTCCAGGTTTTCCAGGTGGGTGGCCACCCTGACTTAACTAAATGTCCCCTCAGTTACACAAAAAGTAAACAGATCTGATTGGTTGATCATTAAAAAAGATCTTTAGGAAAGTAAACAAGTGCAAATGCATCCTAATTAAACTAGTTTAAACCAGTTCCTCTACTGTTAGAGCACACTTTTTTTTTTTAAATAAA
Source organism: Parasteatoda tepidariorum (assembly GCF_043381705.1). Classification (NCBI taxonomy): domain Eukaryota; kingdom Metazoa; phylum Arthropoda; class Arachnida; order Araneae; family Theridiidae; genus Parasteatoda; species Parasteatoda tepidariorum. The sequence goes on along the minus strand of NC_092210.1, from coordinate 91,648,054 downwards.
GCTGTGCCATTTTTATTTGATAGTGTGTTTTAATTTGTAGTTAAAAGTTTTCTGAGTGAATAATCAATATGAGTGAGTAATCAATATAGAATATACAACTAGAATATCCCAAGGGGAGAAAAAAAAAGATATTTGTAAGAAGATAAAGAATATAAAACGAAAATTTATGATAACAGAAGTATTTTGAAAAGAAGAAAAAAAACCTTCACAGAGAAATAGATAAATTGAAAGAAAAAAAGAAGACGAAGTAAAAATAAGAAGGCACTGATACAAGCAGTAGAAATCCAAGACGGATATTCTCTTCAAAATGTTCCTCAGATATTGGGGAAAGCTATTAAAAAAATCCAAACGTGTTTTACCTGTATCTCCAAGAAAACTTTGTACTGTTCTAAGCATACCTTACTACCAAAATGAAAGAAACAGACTAGTAACAAAGTTTCTGATGAAACAAAAAACTTCTAATAAATTTCAGCTCATCTGATAAACTTCCAGACTTCTGGTAGAGCTGAGTGCATTATCGTAAGAGCAAATGGACAGAAAGTCACAAAGCAAAAAAAAATAAAATAAAATACTCGCTGTGCACCTTGATGGAAGTATATCAAGTTTTAAAGCAAATGCATCCAAACATAAAAATTGGCAAACCTAAGTTTGCTGTACTACAACCTATCCATATTTTATGCGCAAGTAAAACACCATATAATGTGTGTATGTGCTATTTATGAAAATGTGAATTTACTATTAAATCCACACAAATATTTACCTTATAATTACATTACATTACTAAATATAGCAACTTGCGACAAGGCTATTGTTGTTGACGTATGCCATTAAGGCAGAGGGGGTGCGATTGTTATTGTTTTCCAGTGGCGTCATCTATGGCGAAGAATTCGACTTCTGCCACACCTGTTTATAGGGCGGATCCATTCATACATTCATCCACAGTTCGTAATTTTGACCTGAATCAGAGAACGATCAATCTTCAATTCAGTACGCCCAGAGGTATTGATTTGCTATGGGAACATGGAGAACTTTGAGACTCGACAGATTTAAAGTGCATCAGTCACCTTTTACTACACGGGAAGTCTTTGGCCGGCAAGGATCGAACACAAGACCACTTGGACATGGGCCCAGTGCCCTATCAACCAGGCTATCTCAGCCTACGAGTGACAACCGCTCAATTGATTTTATAACAGTCGTGGAACAACCGACAAAAATTTGAGTTTACGTTTACTAATGTTCAACTCCGCAGACTTGTAATTTTGAACCCAATCCAAAAGACTAGGGAAATGGTATTGATTTGTTATAAGAAATTGGAGGACTGTGTGATCCAACAGACTTAACATGCACTGAACACCATTCAAAACACGGGGATTCTTTTGATGTTGCAATAGATAGTTTTGCAAGTGTAAAAAGTTTAAGAAAAAAAATAGGGTAATTTGTTGCCCAAATAACTGAAATTGAAAAAGAAACAAAGAGTGCACACATTTTTTTTAACACAGTCTGGTAAAATAAAAACTTTCAAATATAACAACAAGTATGTAGCATAGGTTCATATGTCAGTTATTATAACAGTGCTGCAAACTCCAACACTAAATAACCAAAAGTCACTTTGACAGTGATATTTCCCTTTAACTATTTGTCAAATTTATAATACGTCCCCCCTGTTACGACATATTATTTGGACTCAATAAAAATGTGTTAGTAATTTTAAAAGACTCTTAATAATTTATTTTACCTAAAATTCTATAATTTAAAAAAATTACAGATTATGTTCAGGATTGTCTAAATCACAGAATTTGGCGTAAATATCAGTGCATGTTAAAAATGTGGAATTTTATTTGTCCCCTCTGTTACAAGTACTTATACAAAAGCAAAAGTACTTATACAAAAGCAAGTCAAGTACTTATACTTATGTTACAAGTACTTGACTTGCAATTTAATTATGAGGTTCTTTTATTATTTTTTGCCAATTAATTAAACATTGCACCCCAAAGTAGCATATTCTTATAAAATTTTTTGTTTTCAGAAATATTTAGTATATTTTTTAGAATACAATACTTGCGCGATTTCCCCTCTGTTACTCTTGGAATTAAACATTTTTAAAAATTTTCTTTCAATACATGCAAGTTAAATAGTTCGTTAGAAATTCGATATGTTTTTAAACTAATCTAACATTATATTCTTATTATATTAATTGGAAGTCAATTTAACTTTAAAAAAACGAACAAATAAATAAATGAAACAAAACTTACGTTTATTTTTAAATCAGGGTGAGTTGTGTGAGTCACGGGATATTGTTAAATTAGTTTATTGTGTGCTATTGCACGGTACAGTGCAATAGCACACAATAAACTAATTTAACAATATTCATTACTGATTTATCTCTTATGATGACAAATAATCAACTTTCAAATTTGGTCTATTGTTTTATTACGACCACGATCTGTTTTTTAATGATATATGTGATAAAATGCTTAAAAGAAGGACTTCGTATGAAAGATTAAAATTATAAAATTTGTGGAAAAATTCACAATTGAGTGTTGTAAAAGTTCCTGCAAAATTTAATAAAAAATATTCAGCTCAAATGTCACCTGACTTAAAAAAAAAAAAGCTAGTTACATTTATTAACAAACTTATGAAGAACTTTATGAACAACTTAATTTACAAACTTATGATTATTATGACTTGTAGATGCAAAAGGAAACTCTACTAAATGTTAATTTAATGAAAACTAGAATATTTACTAATATGCTGAGATTTTTCTGAAAGCGTTCAATGACTTTTGTGGGATTAAGTTTTCGTTACTTTTTGATGATTGATTTCTTTAAAATAATCTTTTGCTTAACTTAAACTTATATCCTTGACTGCTTGGGCCTTTCCAAGGAGAACTTACACGTTATTCTACTTCTTGTCATCGACTTTTTGAGGGTCAACAACCTATTGGATCTTGTTAAGAAACAACAACAAACTTTTGCTTTGTTTTTAAAGTATTCCATACAGTTTTGCTAAGAATTGAATATATTTTTTATTATTAAATATCCATTCTGAAATATTCATTTTAATTAATGGATAGTCTTATTTCATTGAAAGTCATAAGTGTACCAACACTTTTGCGAGTCCCAGTATTTACATTTCAATATAAACCTGTACTGTACACTGTATTTTATCTTAACAGTGCTTTTCATAAAATTCATTGATCATATTTTGTTTAAACCAATATTTCAAGTCAAAGTTTTAAATAATGTTGTTTGAATTAGCATTATTATTTTAAGAAATTCAGTATACAAAAATAAATGTCACAAATGCAAAATTGCAGGGGTGATTGTGAGCCCAAGTCAAAATTCCGGAAAATTTCGAAAGTTAAAAAAAAAAAAAAACTGTTTAAATCAGGGTTGGGGTTTTGGACGTCCTAAACTGGTTTTGGACAGGACACGTGGGTTTTGATGTCTTAAACTGGGTAAAACTGTCCTAAACTGGGTAAAACTGTCCTAAACTGGGTATAACTGTCTTAAAGTGTCCAAAACCTTGAACTTCGGTAAAAGGTAAAAATTCTATAGGTGTAACCATTGTACACATAATAATTACATGCATCNTGTATCCCACTAAATACATATGAATAAAAAAATTTATATTTATTCATCATTTAATATGTTTCCTATACATTCCTTAGTCTTTGACAGCTTTTAGGAATAGTTTTGGAAATATCATCTCTGGAATGCAAGCAACATTTACAAACTTTCCATATTGTGATAACTATACAATTTGAATTTTAAATCAAAAATCAAATATTTACCAACAAAACAGTAAAATTAAATATTAATATATATAGTTAGTTCTTAAAAAAACTTTTTTTTAAAATTAACATATGCTATAAAAGGTAAAATAAAATGGAGAAAAATAGTATTAATGCAACAATTGTAACAATTTGTTGACAAACATTGCTGTTAGCGATTGTAAAAAAATGTGCGAGTGGTTGGTTTGCTGAGAAAAAAATAATTTACAGATTTCTTTGAATGGGAGTACAAAAGCTTTCAGAAAAAGAGTAAGATATAAAATCTANTTTCAGTTACTGACACTGGTGATGTATCACCACTATGCTAAACGAATTGAACATGAATGAAATAAAAGTATTCTTGAATAGTACTATAGATAAATAGATCTGTTTATGACGAACCAAGCACTTAGTCTATTTTAACCTGTATGACAAGGCCAAACTTCAGTTATGTACTAGTATTGAATGAGAGGACCAATTGAACTTGATTACTGATTAATCTTCCTTTGTTTAAATTGAAGAGTCAAACAATATTAATAAAACATTATACTTTTAAAAACAAATATTCTCTAGTATATTTAATTATCAATATGTTATTAGTTCTATGTTTATTTCACCTCTTAGATATTGTTCAGATAAAATTGTAACATAATTTGAGAAAAAGGGTTTTGGACAGTTTTGGACAAAGGGGTTTTGGACAGGACGGTTTAAACCAGGGTTTAAACCGTGGATTAATCCATTCTGTCCTAAACCTTACCAACCCTGGTTTAAATTGAAAAAAAATTCAAACATGTTTTTTTTCTTCCTTTTTCTCAATATTTCTTAGCTTACTTAAAATATATTTAAAATTTTACACACCATTTACACATGCCTATGATGACCTGGAGAAGTAATTAAAATTTACAAATATGTCTTTCTCTCTTGAGTTTATGAGCATAACAACTATTTACTGATAAAAAAATGAATATTAATCGTGAATATAAGCTTATAAAGTATCTCTCTCGCTCTCCCTTACAAACAAATAAAATAAACTGTGTTTTTAAGTTCCAACTTTGAAAATTTGATTTCCGGAAACTTCTCTGATCAATGATTTTTTTTAAACGTGTGGACCTTCGATCTCCGTAAACTTTCGGATTTTTTCCGGAGCACAATCAGCTCTGAAATTGTCTAATTTTTTGTTGTATACTCTACAGAAAAAAAAAAATAGTTAACATTCTTTAAATTTTATACTTATCTGCTTTTTTTTTTCTTGTTTGAAATTAAAATAAGAATTCCTATCTAAACACATGGGTTTATAGGTTACAATAGTTAATTGTTTTCGTTTCAACAACTAGAATCTTGCACAGTGCAAAACTAAAACACCAGGTTTCGTTTTCCTTCTTCCTACTAAATACATATGAATAAAAAAAATTATATTTATTCATCATTTAATATGTTTCCTATACATTCCTAAGTCTTTTACAGCTTTTAGGAATAGTTTTAGAAATATCATCTCTGGAATGCAAGCAGCATTTACAAACTTTCGATATTGTGATAACTATAGAATTCGAATTTTAAATCAAAAATCAAATATTTACCAACAAAACAGTAAAATTAAATATTAATATATAATTAGTTCTTAAAAAAACTTTTTTTTAAAATTAACATATGTTATAAAAGGTAAAATAAAATGGAGAAAAATAGTATTAATGCAACAATTGTAACAATTTGTTGACAAACATTGCTGTTAGCGATTGTAAAAAAATGTGCGAGTGGTTGGTTTGCTGAGAAAAAAATAATTTACAGATTTCTTTGAATGGGAGTACAAAAGCTGTCAGAAAAAGAGTAAGATATAAAATCTATTATTATTAAATTATAACCCACTAATTTTTGGAGAATTTTATAAAGTTAAAAATACAAAAACATTTTGAATCATTTTGTCAACATAGAAAAAAATTACCACTAAAGCATCAGAACAAACTTGAACTATAAACGGATTCAGCGTAAAAGGTCCGTTTTCGTAAAATTGTGTAAAAATTACACGTAATTTGTGAATATAAAATAAACGTTAAGTCACATTCTTACAACCAGGGTCCGGCTCTGGTAAATTTGTGCAAATAGGGTCCTGATATTGCAAAAAACTTTTTCAAGGAGTTTTTAAATTGTAAAGACATACAAGATTATGCTCAACACTGTAAAATTATAATAAAAAAAATTGAATTTTAAAAAAATAAACAGCAATTGCTGCTACTAAATTAGAGATGCAACATACAAATATTTGGTATTTAGCCTATTCTGCTGAACACAGAATATTCATTTCAGATTAATACAGGAAGAAGCGTCAGCCGAAGACAAAACTTAGCTCGTTTACATCTGTCTTTCTCCCTCCCCCCTTCCTGGGAAGGGTTTATTCGATTAACAAAACAATAATGAAGATAAACAAATTTGTAAAGGGTCCAATTAAAGGATTAATTATTTTGTGAAGGGTCTGTTTTTAAGTTAAAATATTTTGTAAAGCGTCCGTTAACGGACCCAAATTTCTTCTAAACAGACCCCCTGATAAAAACATTTTAGACTTAAAAAAGTGGATAGGACATAATTTAAATTAGTGAAGTTGAAAAATATTGAAGAAAATATTTCCAGCTTTTCTTTAAAATTCCCTGATTTTATAAAAAAAATTAAAATTCCCTGATTCCTGATTTCCCCCTGATAAGTAGAGAATTAAAATCGGTAAATTAATTAATGTTGTCAAAATGTAAAAATTTATTAGAATTAATATTTTCTTTTGACATTGATTTATTTCCTTTAGTTTTTAATTGGAGGATATTTCTGTATCTTTGTAATTTAAATGTTTAGAATATATATCAGGGGTCTGTCTAGGTTTTTCTGAGAAGTACCCATTTTGTGAAAATTTAGACATAATTTGTGAAAAATGAACAATTATATTAAAAAATCAACACAAAAATATGGATTTATCGCTTCTTAAGGGATACAAAAATAAAATTTTAAGAAAAAGTATTTTGTGAAACTACCGCTTTTCCTAAAATTGAATTTGTGAAACTGCCGTTTTTCCTAAAGTTTAATTTGTGAAACTGCCGTTTTTCCTCAAGTTGAATTTGTGAAGGTACCGTTAAACGGTTGTAAATTCGGCCTGGACAGACCCCTGTATATATATATATATATATATTGCAAAGAGATAACCCAGGATGCACAGCCAAATTATTCAACAATAAATAAACACCTTTTAAGAACTTTTCAAGCACTGAAAAAATATTTTTAAGCATTATAAAAAAAGTATCATAATTAGGCAGGGTAGGAAAGTTTTTGACAATTGACAGTTTTATCTTGTTTTAACCATCAATGTGAAAAAGAAAAAAAAAACACTTTGGCTTTGTTTTTGACAATTGTCAAAAATCATGAAATTTTGAATCGTGTAAAACAAAGGGCGTTTTCATACGCTACTGACTGACAATACACGGAAATAGATTGGGGTTGAATGAATTGTGATAACGTTGAATAGAACAATGTGGACTGTGTCTCTTTGTATAATTCGTAGCGAAAATCAACATGGTAAAGGAAAAGCTCATTTTGAAAAAGGGAAAATTAAGCACTTTTTAAAAACACCCAATGAAAAAAGCATCATTAAGGGCTTTTTAAAAAACGAAAATAAGCACTTTTTATAAACGCTACGCACCCTGCAAGGGGTTGAATAGATTTTAAACTTGCACATTAAAAAAAAAAAAAAAAANTAGGTTTTTCTGAGAAGTACCCATTTTGTGAAAATTTAGACATAATTTGTGAAAAATTAACAATTATATTAAAAAATCAACACAAAAATATGGATTTATCGCTTCTTAAGGGATACAAAAATAAAATTTTAAGAAAAAGTATTTTGTGAAACTACCGTTTTTCCTAAAGTTTAATTTGTGAAACTGCCGTTTTTCCTAAAGTTGAATTTGTGAAGGTACCGTTAAACGGTTGTAAATTTGGCCTGGACAGACCCCTGTATATATATATATATTGCAAAGAGATAACCCAGGATGCACAGCCAAATTATTCAACAATAAATAAACACCTTTTAAGAACTTTTCAAGCACTGAAAAAATATTTTTAAGCACTATAAAAAAAGTATCATAATTAGGCAGGGTAGGAAAGTTTTTGACAGTTGACAATCTTGTTTTAACCATCAATGTGAAAAAGTAAAAAAAACACTTTGGCTTTGTTTTTGGCAATTGTCAAAAATCATGAAATTTTGAATCTTGTAAAACAAAGGGTGTTTTCATACGCTACTGACTGACAATACAATGAAATAGATTGGGGTTGAATGAATTGTGAAAACGTTGAATATAACAATGTGAACTGTGTCTTTTTGTATAATTCGTAGCAAAAATCAACATGGTAAAGGAAAATCTCATTTTGAAAAAAGGGAAAATTAAGCACTTTTTAAAAACACCCAATGAAAAAAGCATCTTTAAGGGCTTTTAAAAAACGAAAATAAGCACCTTTTATAAACGCTACGCACCCTGCAAGGGGTTGAATAGATTCTAAACTTGCACATTTAAAAAAACAAAACATTTAGATGTTTGCCAGGGGGTGGCTACAAGTTATACCCTCAAGTAGTATAACTTTCTGTGATTTTTTTTTCCTTTTAGTTTCGCGCAACCTGCGAGTTGCATTTGAAGACGATAGTGTTAATAAACTATATTAGAAATGAAGTAGTTGCAATTTACTTTAAAAAATTCAATTTTTCCGTACACTGATTGTTGTTGTTGCAGTTCATTTAAGTAGCACTAGAGCTGCACAATGGGCTATTCCGCACACTGATATAGGTTCCTTTTACTAATAGGAAAACAAATACAATAACAATATCAAATCTGGCCATTTGGTTCTAGGCTATAGTATGATAAAAATTTAAATATCAATAATAGGTATAAGTGTATTAATGAAAATTAATTGATAAAAACGAAAAGCAACAACATTTAATAAAAGACTTGTTTCGACTTAAAGTGTCAGCTAACGCAGTACAAGGAGGGTTTCGCCCTTGTTAAAACTTGACGAATCGTTCGGTTTCCCCAGTTTAAAAAGTACTTAAACATTTAAAACCATGAAAGAAATCTATTTTCATAATTAATAATTTCAGTTTAGAGAAATCAAAGGTAAATTTACCTTCATTTCTTTCAAGAATTTCATTATTATTCAGAGTACTAGACATTTCTGTTGTCAAATAAATAAGACTATATGACGCATGCGCAATTTATTCTCATTGCCAATCACATGCTGCCAATGAGAAATATTTTAAATAATATCGGCAATCGGATTCTACTACAGATGGCGTAAGGCAGAACACTCTACCTATGGCAATGCTTTGCATATGCTTTCAAAATTAGTGAGGAGAGTTAGCTGTTGCTGTTGTTACTTTACGTCGCACTAGAGCTGCACAATGGGCTACTGGCGACGGTCTGGGAAACATCCCGGAGGATGATCCGAAGACATGCCATCACAATTTTGATCCTCTGCGGAGGGGATGTGAGGAGAGTTAGAGAAGAAGGAAAATACGATAGTCCCTGTAGTGATTTCTTTTGAAAATTAAGCTGGGAAACTTCATGGAAAAAAAAGAAAGCGTCATGGTTATTCTAAAAAATAGTTTTGACAGTTAAATTTGAAAAAATATTAAGAATGGATAAGTGGCCTATCATTGGCGATCGCAACGCTTGAATACGCCATCTGGGGAGACACCGATTTCATGCATGTATCCCTTCTCCCTTCCCTCTCCTCCTCTTTTCAATTGAATAGATACAATATTTTCCCTTTTCTTAATATTTTTCCTTTTTATTTAATAAAAATATTTTTTAAAATTTCCGTGATGTTTTTCTTTAGAACTATGCTTAATGCAGTTTTCAGTTCCATATAGTTTTCCAACTTAAAAGATTTTAATCTATATGAAAATCAAGAGAGAAACTAACGCACTCCCTTCCTCTATGACTCTCCGCACGCTAATGTGGAAAGCATGTGACCCATTTCGATCACCAATAGTTAAGTGCGCAAAAAAGAGGAAAAAAAAGAGATATATATATATATATATATGTATATATATATATATATATATATATATATATATATATAT
>NC_092210.1:91631403-91638044 GCF_043381705.1 Parasteatoda tepidariorum | reverse complement strand
CGAGACTGAGTAGCAACAGTACGAGGAGGTGGATAATGTCGTATATATATATCACCCTGAATAAAATTTTTTCTAATGATCGTATTTTCACTTACTAAAAGTCAATATTAATGGTTCCTGGAGGTGACTTCCAATATACTTATTATTTAGTGCTAATTATTAAGTTACGAAGTCAGATTTTTATAGTTTTTTAACATTTTCCCAATAAAAAAAATTTATTTCCTACATGCAGGATCCTCCAGAATATCGAAAAACACATTAAAAAAATAATATAATTTAAAATAAGATAATAAAAAAAAAATTTTTTTTTTGAAAATTTGTCCGTCCCTGGGATTTGAACCCAGGACCCCTCCCTCCAGCAGCGAACTCGCTTATCTGGTGGCCTACCTTCCAGTCCACGGTGATACGTGAAGCCTACCACATTTTCTTTTCAAAAGCTCTCTCCTCTCATCTTCGCAATATACATTTAGGAGACCACTGTGACCACCCTAATTGGCTTATAAAAATTCTCTTCGGCAGCCATGTTTGGACCATAGACCCCTACTTAGGGTACGAGATTGAAAATTATACCTTGATATTAAAAGGAGCTAGGGGGTCTCGAAATTTGAACCTTACTCGAGCCATTTTATTTTTTTATTCTTTTTTTTTTTTTATTCCATTACGCTTTCTTTGCTGGATTTCACACACAGAAAACACCCCATGCATGCTAGAATATCCAAAATGTTACAAAAGAAGGCGAAAAAAAGCAAATAAACTGATTTTTCTGGATTTCTCCAGTTTTTTCCCGAAGAGAAAAATTTATTTCCTACATGCAGGACCCTCCAGAATATCGAAAACAACATTAAAAAATATTATAATTTAAAATAAACAAAAAAAAAATTTTTTTAAAATTTGTCCGTCCCTGGGATTTGAACCCTGGACCTCTCCCTCCAGCAGCGAACTTGCTTGTCTGGTGGCCTACCATCCAGTCAGCGGTGATACGTGAAGCCTACCACAGTTTCGCTTCAAAAGCTCTCTCCTCTCATCTTCGCAATATACCTTTAGGGGCCGACTGTGACCCCCCTAGTTGGCCTATAAAAATTTTCTTCTTCGTCCATGTTTGAACCATAGACCCCTACTTAGGGTCCGAAATTTAAAATTATACTTTGATATTAAAGGGAGCTAGGGGGCCTCGAAATTTAACCTCTCTCGCGCCATTTCATTTTTTTATTCTTTTTTTTTATTATTCCATTACGCTTTCTTTGCTGGATTTCACACACAGAAAACACCCCATGCATGCTGTAATATCCAAAATGTTACAAAAGAAGTCGAAAAAGAGCAAATAAACTGGTTCCGATGTAAAGATAGTGGGTTCAAGTTTTGAACAAAAGAGTGTAGACTATAAATACTGTTAAAATAAAACTGGTTTCAAGTTCCGATTAAGGGAAAGTGGGTTGGAGTACCGACTTAAAGATAGTGGGTTCAAGTTTCAAACAAAAGAGAGCGGATCGTAAATATTGATTAAATGATAGTGGTTTCAAGTCCCGATTAAAGGAGTTTGTGTTCGAGCATCGATGTAAAGATAGTGGATATCAAAGTAACTTGTTATTGAAGTTGAGAAGTAAAATCATATTTTGAATGACTTTATGAATGAAAATTTCTCCAGGAGCATCCAGGTGTGAATTCAGGTACAAGACCTCTAGAACATTCAGGAATGAGCATCTAGGTACATAGCCTATAAAGGTTTTTTTGGGAAATATTGATCTGAAACTAGCATTGTGAAACAGTCTGTGTTCCATTCATAAAATTATTCTAAAAACTATAAAAAAATTTACGATCTATTAAATAATTCTTAATAATAGTTGTGGTGCGTACAACCTTCATCTATGAAAAGGTGCCTCAACATGCCTCAACATGAATGGGAATTGTATTTTTGTAGCAGAATTATACCTGTGATAGAATTCTATGAACGATTACCACTAGTTGCCAAGAGAGCAGTATTAAGATCACCATACTTTTTAAGTGCTGATCATGAGAACTGTATTAAGCTCACAGTCGTTTTTGCTCCTGTTTTTCTTTTAGCAGTCGATTGTATATGTTGTGTGTGATCTTGACTAATGTTCACATCACGACCGAAGGTCATCGATGTGAGGGGAAGTATTTATCGACAATGCCAACCTTCATCTCTGAAAAGGTACCCCGACATAGAATTGAGTTAGCACGTCTTATGTACTAGTGAATTGAAATTGTATTTTTGTAGTTTTAGATAGTTTTTGCAGTACTCCCTCACCAGAATTATATCTGTGATAGAATTCGATGAACGGATATCACTAGTTGATTATTTGCTGTTTTGTGAGAAGCTGAGAAAGCTGTATTAAGATCACAGTACTCGTGGTCGAGCCTGTGTTGACTTTTAGCAATCGAGTGAATACGTTGTATGTGTGATCGAGACTGAGTAGCAACAGTACGAGGAGGTGGATAATGTCGCAGTGACAAGAAGCAAGTCAACTGTTCAACGTGGACCATCCATTGAAGTGGGCGTGTTCAAATAGAAGTGGTAGTTTCTAGCAAGGTGGGCGTGTTCATATCATGTCCGGGTCACCCATGTGGTGAGAGCTGTATAGACAATGTCAATCTTCATCTGAGAAAAGGTACCCCGACATAGAATCGAGTTAACATGTCTTATATACTAGTGAATTGGAATTGTATTTTTGTAGTGGTAGATACACTACAGTAGTATATTTTGTTATTCTTTTGAGATAAAATTTAATTTTTATTATCTTAAAGTATCGTTTATTGTTTTCCATTCTAAAAGTAGTATAGGATTATGGGAGGTATTATAAAGGTTTCATTGTATTATGGCTTTTAAATACGCAAAAGTAAATGCTTGGTTTATTTGAAAGGCCCTTAGGGTAGCCTGTATGAAAAGAGGTGGTGGAGATGCTTCGCATTAAAAGGAAACAGCCAATTGCTGGTGAGAGTCATTTCACCTAATGAGAAGAAACATCCTGGTTTGAATCCCAACGTTGACTTGTGGATATGAGTCACAACGACCACAGCAATGACGTAAAATATCCTCAGTGGTAAACGGAATGTAAATTCCCCTTGCCATCGGGTTCATCGTGGGAGGGTTTCGTAGTTTTCATCTCCATGTAACTCAGCAAAAGAGGGTTAGTTAAAGTAAAAAGTCTCAAATGAAGGGTAGTTTGTCATAAAGTTTGGACTAGAAGTTCCCTCGTCGTTCGGAATGGGTTCTAGACAACAGTAGTAAACCCAAGAATTAAGTCGGCTGTTCAATGCCGGTTATTAAAAACCTGAAATGAAATCTTGAATTGAATTTGATTATCATAGGTTTCATTCGACATTTCGTATAACTTTTTTGATTGTACGGCTATTTAAATGCATTTAACAGTCATGATCACAATTATACCAGATTTGTTTTGCAAGGAATAAATTTTGAATTCGTTCATAAACTTATTGGTTAAAAAAAAACTCCCTTTTTATTAGTTGTCAACATTAGATACAACGCTTAAATTTTACTAAAAGGGAGACATTTTTTTAAAAACCTTTTTGGAAATGAATCTTTTACCCTATTTTGCGAACATTTTTTATAATAGTATCCATAGTTTTCAATTTCAATGGCTTAAATTTTTTTATATTTTTAAGAAATGGCCGCTTACACAGGTCTAATTCCCCCACAAGAGTTTTGTTTTACGTAATATCAGCAATGAAATGAGAAATTGAGGCGTGTCTTGTTAGAGTTTTCATTGGATGATAGATTTATTTCAATTGGGGGAATCATGAGGTTTGCCCTTGATTTATCCATCAGTTCTGATATGTCTTCTCACAAGATCAATGCAAGTAAGAATTAAATTCATTGTTTTCATTCTCTCGAAAAAAGTTCTTATTTATTTCTTTTTTTTTTAATTTATAAGGATTATTAACGGGACTCGGGCCAAATAATTAGACGCATTATAAGATGCTATGCAAAATCTTAATTATCAGGTAATACTATACATCTGTGTTTTTTTCATGTGACTGAAACCGGTTTGCACTTGTTTACGTTAGTGTTACAATGGGATGAATGAGGCTATATATTATATAAATATAGAATATTTATTATATCGAGCATTATATTCGTATAGTATAATCCACAAATGATTCGACGCGCTGTAGTTTTTTAATTATGACATGTTTTACACGAGTTCATAGGCGATACTTTTATATTTGTAATGGGTGTTAATTCAGAAGATTTTTCATATACTTCTCTATTTGTATTTATTTGTAACGTATTGCATGACAATGTTAACCCATTGATGCAGGAACGCAAACCGGTTTCTTCCGAGTGAAAACAATACAGCTGTATACAGGACCGGATTAACCTATAGGCACACTAGGCACGTGCCTAGGGCTTACGAAAAACTTGGGAAGAAAAAAATTAAAAAAAAAAATCAAAAATAGTAGAATCAGAAAAACAGTTTTGTTTTTCTGATTCCACTGCGTTTGATTTTTTTTTTCTTTTCACGATAAATTTCGCACTCAATAAATTCTTTTTATTCATAAATTTTATCATTAGGTTTTTCTTTTTTTTTTTTTTTTTTTAAATTCCGTTGATCTTGCTTTGTTCCGGGTTTTAATATTTATGCTAGTGCCTTTTTTAACTATCGTTTCGGTTCGATAATTTTCAAGTGTTTTTATTTAGATTAATAAGTTTTCCTTTTATTTTATTGGTTCCTCCCCGTTTAATTAGGTATGAAATATATTGCGTTATTTAATCATTGGTTTTGTTTATATAAGTTAATTTAGGAATTGTAATTATTTTTAAAAAATAAATATGAGAATTTTGTATTTTTTAAACTTGTTTTTCTTGTCTAAACTTGTAAATTTTTTATTCTTTTAAATGTTATATTTCTACCATTTTTTTTTCTCTCTAAAGTTAGGAGTACCTTTCTTTTTTCTCTTACTTTATGCATTACACTTGTCGGTATTGCAGATAAAGTTCGATAAACAAATTCGTAAATTAAAATCCATATTAATGAAAGTGTTAAAAAAAAATATGCAAGAAAATTTCAGCATATATTTTGAAAAGAGGGGAGGAGTGGGGGAAGGAGGGGAGGGCCCAAAAACGGCTATGCCTAGGGCCTACGAAAGGTATAATCCGGCTCTGGCTGTATAGTATCACCTGATCATTATAATTTGACATAGAATTTTATAGTGCGTCAAATAACGGACTGTAGGATGCCGATAACCGAAAAATTCATCCTCCCGCCCAAACATGT
Organism: Parasteatoda tepidariorum; assembly: GCF_043381705.1. Taxonomy (NCBI): domain Eukaryota; kingdom Metazoa; phylum Arthropoda; class Arachnida; order Araneae; family Theridiidae; genus Parasteatoda; species Parasteatoda tepidariorum. The sequence continues at coordinate 91,632,786 of NC_092210.1, read as the reverse complement.
CCTCAAAGCACCATCATAAACTATCTTTAAATAAAAATATTGCCCTTAGAAATTTCCGAAAAAAAAAATTGTTTTTAGTCAGTTTTTTTTTTTTTTCAGTTGCCGGAACGGAAATGTCTTGGTAGTTGCTTACTACAATTACTTTATAACAAATGCATATAACTACGGCTACTTCTTTTCAAAAAAAATGTTGCGACTACAAAACTACTTTCAAAATATAGTTACTACTTTTAAGACACCCACGTTCAAAATGGTCTAGGTCAGGGGTGGCGAACCTTTACACACCAACGTGCCAATTTTTCTAAAAAATTGTTTAATGAGGTCATAGACGTGCCGTCAAATAATTCTGGCTTCGTGATTATTGAGAAAATAATAATACTAAACACTCTTTATTTACATTGAAAAAAAAATATATTTTGCAATATCTTAAAACAAGAATCAGAAACAGAATAAGTAACATCAGTGTGACTTCTGTTGTTGCAGATTAGATGACAAATAACTTATATTAGGTTGTAAGATTTTAGTTCAAGCAGGACTGTTATTTATTTTTTTTTTGCTAGCTATTTATTGTTAGCTTGTTTTTTATGGTTATTAATTGTTTTTTTAGCATTAANTTTTTTTGCTAGTTATTTATTGTTAGCTTGTTTTTTATGGTTATTAACTGTTTTTTTTAGCATTAATTGTTTATTTTTTTATTAATGATTGATTATTATTTTGTTTGTTTTTGTGAATTTTATTTAATTGTTACATATGCTTCATAACAATTCATAGTGTAATAACTAAGGCCCGGATTTTGATGACATTTGCATTTTTTGCATTTTTGCAAATTTTTTGTCCTTTAGAGCATTTTTTGAGATTTATAGGGCATTTTCCTTAAATTTTGGGGCGTATTTTGCATTTTAAAGCATTTCTTAAAATTTTTGTTAATTTTTTTCTAATTTTTATTATTTTTTATAATTTTTTATTATTACACTGACTTCCAAACAATGAAAAAAATGTCTAGGATATTAAAAGGTGAAGCAACATTTTTTCAAATTGAAGAAGAATTGTCAGTAAATGTGACCGTCCTTTTCAAGTACGCACCAATAACATCAGTAGACATTGAAAGAAGCTTCTCCTGGTATAAAAATTTGCTTTCAGACAAGAGATGCTCATTTACATTTCTAATTATTAAAAAAAAATTTTATAATCCACTGTAATTCTGATATTTAGTAATATTATGAAATGGAAGTTGTTATATTCATTTAAGTTTCTATACAAAATGAAAATGTTTTGGAGTCAATATATTTTCCTTTTTTTTTTTGTTATTTTAGGATATAAAACATATTTTTCAAACTTTAATGAACGTAGAACAAGTATTGCATTGCTTTATATTTTTTGAAA
>NC_092210.1:91621129-91630136 GCF_043381705.1 Parasteatoda tepidariorum | reverse complement strand
ATTTTGATCAATAAAAAAATATATCACAACTATGATAATATGTATAATTAACTATGTTTTAGTTGAATTTATGAACTGTTACAATTGACCCCGTAAGTGGGGACAATAGTAACAAGTGCACGACTGTCAAAAATTGTTAATAGCTAATATAATAACATTTAAAATAATGTATTTATTTTTTTTCTAGTACAGAATAGTCTACTTTACTCGTCTGTCAACTAATACTAATAATATATTGGATTTTTTGTTTATTGAAAATAGTTAAGTAAAAAATGTTACAATTGACCCCACTCTCCCCTACTGAAAAAAATTTTTTTTACAGAGCTTTTTGTATATTTGAATTTAAAAATATTAATAGATTTGATATAGGTATTAAAAAATACGCAATTTTGATTTTAAAAAAATTACTCGACGATAGAGTTAAAAAGCAGCGCACTGCATTGAAAAGAAAAGAAAGAAAAAAAAAAACGAAAAGAACGAAAAAAACTACGAAAGAAAATTAACGACGGCACTATTTTCAGCACTCCACTTCTGAACACTTTTTTTTTTAAATTGTAAATCGTAAACCGATATTTGTTTAGGAAAAAAATAAGATAATAATTGGAATGATGATATAATTCATGAATAAAATAAAATGTAAATAAATATCCGATAAAGAGAAACAAAATGAAGTTTTGTCTTTTGTTACAATCATCACCAGAATTGCGTTGTGTGTTTTTGATATTATTAAAACTGAAGGTTTCTCGCAACCAGCAAATTCTTTCTTTAATAATAGTGCAAAATTTATTCTAATAAAAAAAAAAGACACCAAAAACAAATATTTTTTTTTGTACTTTCTCGTAATACTTTGCAAAAGCGTTTGAATCGAAGAGAAAATTTCTAATTTTAAACTATATTTCATTACTGTTGGTTGACACAGGAATATGGAAATATTTTTAGCCCACTCTACGTAAGGGTTATTCAGTAAATCTGTGTTGATCACGAAGTCATGCACAAAGACTTACACACTTCATTGAACTAAAGCAGAGGTCGCCAAAGTGGTCTATATAGACCCCCAGGGGTCTATTTAACAAAAGCGGGGGTCGATCTGAGCCAGGGGGTCGATTGGGGGTCGAAGAAAAAACAGTTCTTAATACACAAATCACACATACCTAATTAAGTATGTAAAATTTGTGATTTATAATTGACTTAATATCAGTTTCTTCATAAAACATAAATTAATAAACGTATATTTATTTGGGTGAAACAAGTATTTACGTACCAGCGCGCAGTGGCACGTACTCTGCACTTCTGTTTTATAAGTCATATGCATATGTGCGCTTGTCTAAATGTCACGTGTGACGAGCATTGACGTTACAAACGCAAATATCATACGCAGTTTTAGCTATCCTTGCAAACTGTGAACAGTGTTGAATATTTGCAGTGTCATTATTAAAACTTTTATAGTTTTGGATAATTAGTTATTGTTTCGATAAAACCATTCGTTTAGTCACCAGTTTTAATTATCAATGCAGGTAAAAAAAGAAGGTAAGCATTAATAAGATGGCAGCAATGTACAGCCCGCCACAAAACTATGGCACTCTTTGTATTTTTTTACGAAAATTACAAAATTGACCAATTTTAACGAAAATAAAAATTGACCAATTTTGACGAAAATTAAAATTGACCAATTTTGAACCCAATGTAGCGAACCTTGCAAAAAAACACCCTGCGCACCCATCTCATTGATTAATAAGCAATAAATCTTTAGTTACTTATTCAAAATTACTTATTATTTAATAAATATTAAGGTATTTAAATTTCAACATTAATATATTTTTCATAAAACTATAGTTACACAATGTACTATTACTTTAATAAATGTTTAAAATCATAAAATAAATGTACAAACACGTATCTAATAGAGTTTTATTTTAATTAACAGAAAATTACTTTTATGGGGGTGGATGGAGATTTCGAAAAATTATATAAGGGTCGATGATCAAAAAAGTTTGGCGACCTCTGAACTAAAGCAATATTCAATTTATTGATTTATTATTATTTATTGCCCTTCCTGGTGCCTTTACGTTATTAGATTAAGTAAAACACGTTTTTGAAAGTTCATCTTCTTAAAATAAAGATCATTTGGAGTAGCTTATTATTTGAGGTCAACTATAATAAAAAAAATTACCATCCATTCAATATCAGCAATTTCCTCTGACATTTATCCTTTTGTGTGAGTTCTTCACCTGCCCTCGGTATTTCAAAATGAAAAGGTTTGAGTTCTGGTGAACCATGAAGTTCCAAATGCTGAAAAAAAAATTTTTTTTTAAAGTATCCAAATGCAAATAAATTGTGGCATTGCATAATCCTATAATAATTTGTTTGAACAGTTTTTCAGCATTTCATGGATTTCTTTAAGGTTCACCACAACTAAATATACTCAAACCTTTAAATTTTGAAAGGGAACAAAATAGGCGGCGAAGGATTTTTCTCACAGCTCTCTTAAGTTGCAATGTGCGTTCAAGCGGAAAGAAATCGAATTTCAGAATTCTGAAGAAGAAAAAAAAAGCTGCAATAAAAATTTATCATCAAGGTTTATAAAAGTTTTGTTTTAAAATGTTATGCTTTTTTTTTGCTAAATTTTTTTTTTGTAAAAGTAAAAAATGCTGAAGGAAGTGAAATTTCCCATCTTTGATATTTGACGGCTACTATGACTGTGCAATGTTAAAATTTAGTCATCGCGATGCATCGTCACGCTGACATCGAAATACTTCGGCCCATTAATACTTTATATTTGGTACTAAATAATAAACATTGCATTTTTTTAAATAATTATTTCTCACTATTTAAAGACGTGGATGTCTGCAAAGCAAAATAGCTGTTTTAAAAACATTAAAAAGGCTTGTAAAAATCAACAACAGGATTCGCACAACAGTTTTATACTCAATCACATACGGATACGACATGCCAGCAAAACGATGTAAAATAATCGCGGGGAAATAACGATCATCGCCGCAGCTGTTCACACTTACGGAGGAAAAGGCTCTTCGCGCGACATGGGTGTATTATCGGGAACATTGCGATTCATCGATACCATCGGGAAATATCGTACACATCTCAGTAAATCACAATTTTCGATGCTTCGTAAAATTGCCAATCTAAACATCGGATCGGCGATGATTGCATAAAATCGATATTTTCCGATGCATCGATTTATCGCGCAGGCCACCTTCTGATAATTTCATAGGAGGACACAAATGAAGGGATTTGTTTATATTAATGTGGGTAACTGTAAAGATTAATTGGGGTCAAAAAGAGACATTGTGTGCTACGCGTTCTTTTAACTTTTTTCATCGCCTTTATTCGTTGTTATAAATATATAATTCATTAAAATGATAATTTATGAGCGCAGAAGTTTGAGGCCCATTCTGTTTAGTGGATGAAGTCCCCTCCAACTTCCCACCAAGAAATAAAAAAGCAAAAATCAAATTAATTTAGGTCAAAATGGTTGTTGTTGTAGTTGTTGCTGTAGTTCATTCCCGTCGCACTGGAGCTGCACAATGGGCTATTGGCGACGGTCTGGGAAACATACCCGAAGAAGATCCGAAGACATGCCATCGCCATTTTGATCCCCTGCAGAGGGGATGGCACCCCCGCTTCGGTAGCCCGACGACCAGCACGCGAAGTCGAGCCCTTTACTGTAGAACAGTTAAACCCATACCGCACACCCTCGGCCCCTACGCAGGCTGATCCAAGTGGTCACCCACCCGCACACTGACCGCAGCCAGTGATGCTTGACTTCGATGATCTGCTGGNACTTTACGGTAGAACAGTTAAACGAGGACCCATACCGCACACCCTCGGCCCCTACGCAGACTGATCCAGGTGGTCACCCACCCGCACACTGACCGCAGCCAGTGATGCTTGACTTCGGTGATCTGCTGGGAACCGTGTCTTAACGATCAGTCCACTGCGGGACAGGTTAAAATGGATAACTATTTATAAATCAATTCCAAAAATATTTCAACGTAAAATTACTAAAGAATGGCACGATTTTTTGAAGTTTTAATTGCTTTCGATAAAAAGAAGACTGCTTACTGCTGCTTTAGAGGATGGATCCCTCCATGGTAACAAGAAACGTACTATTGCTCTTGTTAGTAAGAATATTTGAAAAAATAAATAAATGATAATTGCAAGGAAAAAAATAATTTCTCAAGTGGGAAGAGAGTTTTTCCTTTTAAATGATTTTGCAAGTGCTCCTCCTCCTCCTCCCAGATATTTCTTCGTCCAATAAAAGACTTAAGGGATATTATCAGTCAAGAAGGAATAAACAAAAAATTTATTTCGTAAAGAACTCTCTTCTTCATCGAGGGTATATCTGACTGCCTGACGCAGAAGTAAGTACTTTCTTCAAATATGCTAATTTTTTACTTTTTTCTCACTATATCAAACTTATTCTCACTTCATATTGCTCACACGAATGCAACCTTATTATTTTCATTCACGAATTCCCTCGTTTAAACAATTATTTGTGTTTGCTTGTCCTCACTTGATTGATTTAAAGATGAGAAATATTGTTCAACATCTGGAATGAATATTTGAAGAGAGAACAATCCAGTTCCTGATCCAAACAGGTCAGGGTTTTGAAAATGAACCAAATCTTGTCAGCAGTGGTTATAACAAATGAGGATTTTTATCCCTCTCTGACTTCAATTATAGATTTCTTTGGAAGGGAATACATTTATTTCATTCGCCTTGATTACTTTTTATATTAATTTAAAGGCATTCTTATTTTATGATAATAACACTACTATCATTTAAAGGAGCTTATTTTCTCAAAACTTCGTATTAACTTACTGTTTCAAAGTAAAACATAACATTATAATGGCGCTTATTTATATACAGCTGGTTGGAACCAATGACTTTCCTTTATTTATATATATATATATATGTTCAAAATGAAGAATAAAACAAAGAAAAATAATAGACATATGAAAAAAGAAAAAAAAAAGGGGGGGGGGCAGAGNATATATATATATATATATATATATATATAGGATTCTAAATAAAATCTTAATTATCAGGTAATACTATACAGCTTCATTGTTTCTGCGCTGCTAAAACTGGTTTGTACTTGTTTATTTTCGTGAATCAATTAGTTAACATTGTAATGCAATACGTTAAAAAAATAATATACTAATGCAAATAGGAAGTATATAAAAAATCTTCTGAATAAACACCCATTACAAATATAAAAGTATCGCCTATGAACTCGTGTAAAACATGTCATAATTAAAAAACTACAGCGCGTCGAATCATTTGTGATCTAATTATTATACTATGCTAATATAATGCTTGATATAATAAATATTCTATATTTGTATAATATATAGCCTCATTCATCCCATCGTCGGAATTATAGTATATATAGCTTAATTTAAATACACTAACTTAAACAAGTGCAAATGGTCCCGTAAAAACAACTAAGCTAATTAAGCGTAAAGCTAATTAAGATTTTACTTAGCATCTTAAAGTGCGTCTAATAATTTGGACTGTATATCGACATCTGGAATTTTTTGACGTTTCGCAAAAACAATTCATTCCACACATGGAAATTAAAACTCGACCGCAAACACCGACATCTTCTATTACACTCAATCGAAATTTCCCTCAATGATGTTGTCGATAGACTACCGACGAAAAAAATTCCGAAAAGTCTAAATAAGTTTTAATCAGCAGAAGAAGCCTTCGATTTGCCTTTCCACTTCAGAATGCTTACCAGCAATGAATTAGCTGCTCCCAATGTCGTCATCTTAACCTTTTATTTTACCAAAGCCAAAAAAAAAAAAAAAAAAAAGANAAAAAAAAAAAAAAAAAGAAGGAAGAAGATGGCTTTGTGAAAAAAGTGCTCGTTATTAAACAGCCATTTACGAAAAAATTCTTAGATAAAATCATAGTAAATTATGAAAGAGAATTTCTTGTGTGAACTCCATCTTAATGGCATAATTATTTAGTGCAAGCGATATTTTTTATCGCTAAATCAGACGAACTTTCTCTAGAATCTTTCAAAATAAGCACAGTAAAAATTTCGGTGTTTAGCTATTTTTAGTGTGACGGTAAATGAATACATTTTTAAGTACAGAACTGCTGCTGTCACTCTAAAAATTATATAAAATAATATAAAAATTATATTATTTGAAGGAATTAGTTCAAATATATAGTTTTTTAGACTAACTGTTTTTGCGATGAAGCTAGTCAACCGATTCTAACAGGCATCAGTAAACAAACAAAAAATGCATAAAAAAATAAATAAAACAGTGAAAGAAAATTATTAAAAGTCTTCCTCCCCAACCCTGATAATCGCTGTTTCTTGACAATCGAAATTATTCATCCAAAAATATATGTACTAAAAAGAGCACTTTTGTCTCCAAATATTTCCCATATTAAGTGAACATTTAAAATTAAAAGTATATATTGTTATAGCAAACCTTTTGCATGAAGCTGAGAGTTCATTGAACGAATCTCCTCTTTAACCATAATAGAATATATTACTGTAATTTGTACCAAAGAATAATAACAGTTGATAAGATCAGACACCGATTTAAATAACTTAATCTTAAAATGCAACGTACAATTACATTATTCTAATGATAATAAAATTACAAAAAAATCCTCCTAAACTCATAATTTAGAAATAATGTATTTATAACCTTTAAATTACGGAAACAAAAATATTTGTAGNAAATTCTTAGATAAAATCATAGTAAATTATGAAAGAGAATTTCTTGTGTGAACTCCATCTTAATGGCATAATTATTTAGTGCAAGCGATATTTTATATCGCAAAATCAGACGAACTTTCTCTAGAATCTTTCAAAATAAGCACTGTAAAAATTTCGGTGTTTAGCTATTTTTAGTGTGACGGTAAATGAATACATTTTTAAGTACAGAACTGCTGCTGTCACTCTAAAAATTATATAAAATAATATAAAAATTATATTATTTGAAGGAATTAGTTCAAATATATTGAAATATATTGTTTTTTAGACTAAATGTTTTTGCGATGAAGCTATTCAACCGATTCTAACACGCATTAAAATATCAGTAAACAAACAAAAAATGTATAAATAAATAAATAAAACAGTGAAAGAAATTATTAAAAGTCCGACGCTTACCAACCCTGATAATCGCTGTTTCTTGACATGAAACATTCGAAATTATTCATCCAAAAATATATGCACTAAAAAGAGCACTTTTGTCCCCAAATATTTCCCATATGATACTATTAAGTGAACATAAATCATTTTTCAAATGAATCAGTTTTTTTTAAAATAACATTTAAAATTAAAAGTATATATTGTTATAGCAAACCCAATTTCATTGAACGAATCTCTTTAACCATAATAGAATATTACTGTAATTTGTACCAAAGAATAATAATTATTGATAAGATCAGACACCGATTTAAATAACTTAATCTTAAAATGCAACGTACAATTACATTATTCTAATGATAATAAAAACAATCCTATTAATCTCTTAATTTAAAAAAGGAACAAACAAAGTCAAAAACGTTAAAATAACAGTACAGGTTACAATAAAAATAAGAGTACAAACCTGTGGCGTAACTACCACTACGAAAATTAAACATCAATTCATATGCAAGACATGCTAACTTGATTCAATCAAGAGGTACCTTTTGATAGAGGAAGGTTGGCATGGTCGTTAACACCGCCCCCCATTGGTGTCCCGGACGTGATTTGAACACGCAGTAACGACCACTTCGCCAAATAACTTGACGGTAACGCCTACTTCGATGGATAGCCCACATTGAACAGTTGACTTGCTACTTGTGACTACAAAATGCAACACAGAAGCAACAACGAACACTACGACGTGATGTTAATAAGCCTCTCACATTCTGCACTCAAAAATCCGGTGACCTTAAAACCAGCTCTCCCGGTCTTTCATAAGTACAGCAACTAGTGGAATCCGTTGATCGAATTCTATCCCTGATAAAATTCTGGTGGGGGAGTAGTGTGGCGTAACTACCACTACGAAAATTAAACATCAATTCACTGATATGTAAGACGTGCTAACTTGATTCAATCAATAGGTACCTTTTGATAGATGAAGGTTGGCATGGTCGTTAACACCGCCCCCCCTCCAAACCTTTAAATTAGAGATACAAAAATATTTACCGGATAACAATACCTTTATGACTTATATGAATTTTGTGCTGATGACAACCAAACCAATATGAAACTTAAAGTGGGGAAACTGGATCCTACTATGTGATTTTCCGGCCGATAACAATGCAACGATAACAATGGCGAAATTATATTTTTACAAATTGTAATAAATGTGACTACAAGAAAAGTAAAAAACTACCTCAACACCAAAAATGGTGGCAACTATACGTTAAAAGGTGTGAGGATGCAATCAGACATTTATTTTTTAAAGTAAAAATCCTGAAGCACCTAACAAAAAACACAATTTTTTCTTAAAAATTTCAGAATTCTTTAGTTTTTAAAATGACATCCCCATATTTTTTAGATTAAAAACAATGATATGCGAAGCAAAACAGCCATTTTTTTTCCCTTTGAAAATTCAGAGTTTTCTCAGACTATCTTCACCTGTGTTCAACTGAAAAAAAGATTGGACAGAATCAATCATCTTCTTTTAGGTCAACAAGTTGCTATTTGTTTACAATTTTGTCTCTCATTTTTGTTTCGTTCATTTTAACATAAACATTATAAGTTCGCTAAGTAATTGAGCAATGAAAAATACGGGTCCTTCTTATGTAAACATTGATAAAGTCATTTCCGCGAATTTCCTTTTTTCTCCCTTTCCATGCGCTACATTTTAGTAACGTTATTATTATTTTTTTAATTTTCGATATTTTCTCGAAAAAATGATTTCAAATGGTGATTTAGCTTTGATCCACTGTTTTTTCTTCCTCAGTTACCAAGGTTTACACACACACACACACACACACACATATATATATATAAGATCGGAAGAGC
>NC_092210.1:91608470-91619384 GCF_043381705.1 Parasteatoda tepidariorum | reverse complement strand
TATACACCACACATATATATATACACACACACACACACTGCCTACAGTAATGGAAGAGACTTTTTCAGTTCTTGACATTATTCTAAATTTCTCAAGTAATACATAAAGAATTATTTTGCAACTTTAGAGGTTTTAGTTCATGCAATTTTTTTATACTTAGCAATAAAACTTAAAGCTTTAGGAGGTTTGAGAAACCTACAATAAACTACAAAAGAAAACAAGTATTTTTGAACACCCTATGCCAGAAAATAAAGCAATAAGCTTGTAACTTGCATTGATTACTTCAATTGTTATTTTCAATAACTGCGAAAAGTTTCGTTAACCTAGAGTAAATATTTATAAAGATATGAACTTATTTTTTTAAAAAAATAATTTTTTTCGCCTTACGTGTTTTTCTTATAACTTCATCGCTATTCAATGAAATTAAAATAAAAATTCGGAGCATTATAAAATTAATTAAAAAATTGTTGATTTAAAATTTATAGCGAAATTGTCAAAAAATTCTCAATGTATGAGTGTTTAAGCTAGTTCTTTCATATATTATTCTTTTATATCTGCTCATGAAACTGAAAAAATTTTAAAAAGGTTTTACACAATTTTGCAGTGAAACGTATTTGACACCTAATAATTTTTTAAAATTATATTGGAATATTATTTGAAGGAATATTTAAAAAAATTAAATAGTTTCAAGCCATTTTCTATGCAGTTTTCGCAGTTTTTAAAAGAAACTCAAAATAATCATTGTTTTCTCACAATTTTTGATTTTGCTTCAAAATTTGTTTTGATTTTGTTTCAAATTTCATAACAAATGACAGTATCTTACAATGATTGCATTTTTGGTTTATGCACGTGGCTTTTGTAAATGAATTGAAAAAGAGCTACTATAAATGTTAAGGACGATTATCAGAGAAAGTTTTTTTTTTTTTTTTTAATTTTCTGTATTTATTCGAAAAACCCGCTAAAAAGTGAAGTTTTTTTGTATGGATGCACATTATTTTCTTTCAGTCAACACATTGTTAACAATTGTTAATATTTTTTTAAAAAAATCTTTACGGCTTTTTCACTTTTTCTCAAACAACTAGATTATTTCATAAAGTAAAAAAAAATACATAACGATTTATTGGATATAAACATGGTTGCAAGTTTCCGAAAACATGATTAATTATCGAAATTCTTCGGAATCCCTGTGAATCTCCCACGAGACATCATTTGAGAACAGTTGTTTTAAAATGGTCGAATTCTTCCTGAGAACGTGTCACTCAATATCACAAAAAATTATTAAAAAATGTATATAAATAGTCACTTCTTTCGTTAAACAATCACAAAATGAGTACCGGGAGCTCACTATATCAGTACTGAAAAAACTCATTTTTCCGAAATTCTTCCTTTTATGACACATTATTTAAATAAATGACCCACAGAAAGAAATACAAAAATGATTAAAAAACAATATGTAGTCACAAAAAAATGTGTTCACTTTTATTTTTTATGACTAGAGCCCGGATTTTGATGACCTAAAAGATCTCAATTAATGCCCTTAAAAAGTACAAAAAATGCCCTTAAAATGTGAAAATTGCGCTAAAAATGCCTTATGACCTGACTTAAACAGAAGTAAAAATATTGAACTAAAACAATGTTTTACTCTTTAAAATAGTTATGAGTCGTTTCAAAAAATATAAAGCAATGCAATGCTTGTTCTACGTTCATTAAAGTTTGAAAAATATGTTTTATATCCTAAAATAACGAAAAAAAAGGAAAATATGTTGACTCCAAAACATTTTCATTTTGTATAGAAACTTAAATGAATATAACAACTTCCATTTCATAATATTACTATATCAGAATTACAGTGGATTATTAATTTTTGTTTTAATATTTTGAAATGTAAACGAGCGTTTCTTGTCTGAAAGCAAATTTTCATTCCTGCAGAAGCTTCTTTCAACGTCTACTGATGTTATAGGTGCGTACTTGAAAAGGACGATCACACTTACTGACAATTCTTCTTCAATTTGAAAAGATGTTGCACCACCTTTTAATATCCTAGAGATTTTCTTCATTGTTTAGAAGCCAGTGTAATAATAAAAAATTATAAAAAATAATAAAAATTAGAAAAAAATTAACAAAAAATTTAAAAAATGCGTTAAAATGCAAAATACGCCCCAAAATTTAAAGAAAATGCCCTATAAATCTCAAAAAATGCTCTAAAGGACAAAAAATATCCAAAAATGCAAATGTCATCAAAATCCGGGCCTTATTTATGACCTGTCGTCTTGCGTACAAACAATTGAAGGATCTCCTTTATTGAGGGATGGAAAACAGATAGAAGAAGCAAACAAAAAAAAAATGCTTATGGCTATACATTCCATTCCATATATGGTTTTAAAAATCGGTATATATATTTTATGTAGATTTAAAAATGACCAAAAAATTAAGAAGAAAAAAAATCAGTCGAAGATAGAAAAAAGTTCATACCATCCAATTTCCTCTCTTCTTTAGGTTCACTATAGCCACAAAAAATAATACAGTCAAACCCCGCTATAGTGAACCTTCAAGGAACCGAAATTTCGGTTCACTATAACCGGGAGTTCACTATATCCGTTACACAAGCAATGTCACAAATGGTTCCCAAACTCCTCCCTTTTATTACATTATATTCATATAAATGACTGATAAATATTATTCAGTAGCAAAAAAATGCGTCATTTTTCATCACTCTTCGTCTTGCGTACAAATAAAAAAATCAGTAATCTTTAGCTGATGAGCAATCCTCAACATCAGATATGGAAACACTTCCCGACTCAGATAATTTTTCCTGAATTTTTGTTATTCCGCTTTTTGAACCCGTCTAACCTGCCATTCGAGCACATAAAAGTAGTTTCCATAGATGGTTTTAAAAATCGGTATATGTGTTTATTTTGAAGTAGAAATTTCAAAATTATTACAAAGAAAATGGGGAGGAAATCAGTCGAAGACAGAAAAAAGTTCATTATATCCAACTTAATCACTTTTTTGGTTCACTATATCCACTGAAAATAACATTATACGTGTATAGCAAGGCACGGGACCGAGTATTTCGTTCACTATATCCGGGAGTTCACTATAAACCACCTTCACTATAACGGGGTTTGACTGTATTCTGAAAAGAATATTCGTTTATTTTTAAAAAAATTTGTCTTTCTCTTAGAAGTGAACCGCTTAACGTTTAGCATACTTCGAAAAAAACTTGAAGATACCTTATGTTATCAACTTGTTTCAAACATGTCTATCGTTACAGCTGAATCCCATTAGGGAAATTTTACAGTCAGATTTCGTAAGAAAACATATCAAAAAGGCAGAGAGAGTTAATTAATTGATGCTAATCTCGAGGATATATATATTCTAAGAGGTGGGATCCGGTTTTGAAAGAGAGACACACACAGGTGCGCTTATTATTCAAAAAGAGCCCTAGGTGGATGTAGGACCGTCCTTCATCACGAGAGGAATGAAGAGGAGGAGGAGGGGGGTTGATGTGACGCCGAAATCGAACAAAGATTGATTGTGGATGCATCAGTATCGGAATCTTATTTACTTCCATTAAAAGCACCGCTTCTCTTTAAAGTGTTTACACCACACAAGTCCCAAAAAAATCCTGCTTCAGTTTCCAGCACAAACAGTAAGGATGATAGGTATGTATTCCTTCCTTCTACCAACGGACACAAAATTTCTTTCTTTTTATGCATTTATCGGCAATTTACTTTATGGAATCCTAAAATGTTAATTATTGTGAACGTATTGACTCTTAATTTAAAGAATGTTTCACCAAATAACGTTTCATGGCCGACGTAGTTCTGTGGTTATATGAAATATTGTTTTTGGTGTTATACGCCTGAGCTGAAAATCAGAAATAAGCCGAATTTTGGTGTTTTCCATCAAAAAGAAAAATAACTGCCACGAACGTTGATTACTTCTTCATCACTCAATTTAGCTATTTTAATTTTACTTGAAAAACGGGATGGAAAATACTTTTTTTTTTATAAATGTGCTTTTTATTATTTGTTCAACACATTGTTATTAGAAAAATTATACATGAAAAAAAATTTACCATTTCTTTTTTCCATGTTATTTTACTTTAAATAATAATGTAAAGGCAACCAAAATATGAAGCAGGTAATGGCTTATTAATTTTATTTTATTTTATATCCGTCGTTGAACAGCCGCCCCAATTTTGGGTTTAGGAATACTCATGTTCAACTCCGTAGCCTTGTAATTTTGAACCCATCCAGAAGACAAGGAAACTCCTGGATCAGTACCCCCAGAGGTACTGATTTGTTATGGGAACATGGAGGACTTTGCCTCTCTATAGATTTAAAGTGTATCAGTCACCATTTACTACACGTCTTCGGCCGGCTGGGTTCGAACCATAACCACCTACGGCACGGGGATTGAACCCACGAACTCTTGGACATGGGCACAGTGTTCTACCCATGAGGCTTTCCCAGCCTCGTGGCTTATGAATTATATCTAAATGGGTACCGGTTTCACAATTGTTCACAACTGATGGAACCCCTTAAATTCTTCCACGCAATCCTAGTGTTCCGCAGGGCCTCATTGTACTACATGTTTCATTCCGAAAATTCAGTTTTCCTGATATCTCACTAAAATTTAAGTAACGTTCTCAACTAACGAAATTTTGGATTTGAGTTATTTGAATTTCGTTCAATAACAAAGCATGGAATTTATAAGTTGCAAATAAAACTGTTGTAGTTAGGGTGAAGAAATTTGATTAGATTACTTAATGGGTGATGAAATTAGAATACTCAATGTGCTAGAGGTTCTAATTTTAAAAAAAAAGTAATATGAAATTAAATCGAATAAAACAAATTTCCTAAAACTATGAGCCTTCTGGAGATGCTTCCCAGACTCCTAAAATAATACGAGATGTTGTAAGAGCGGCGCTGAAAGTGGCGGCTTACAAAAACTTTTTCAGTAGACAGTTTTTTACATTGAATCGCATCATGATACATAGGAGGTTGATGACCTAAATTTATTTAAAAAATCTATACAAACGAAGCAAAAATCAAACGAAATAATGGTAGGACAAATAAAATATTTTTGAGCACCCTATGAAAAAATGTAAAGCGATAGACTCACGTCAATTACGTTGATAATCATATGAAATAACTATGCAAAATTTCCAAACCTTAATTTAAATATTTATGGAGAAAGAATCTTAACACTAAACACAATTAAAAACACAAATCAAATGGCGGGCCGCAACTTTATCAAAAGTTTTTGTAGGACTCTTTTACGTTTGAAGGAACATTAAATATTACTGTCAGAGTTTTACCAAGTTGTATAAAACAAAAGTATTGAATGACGAATTAAAATAAGAAGTAGATTTTTAAAAATATTTAATTGTTATTAATAATATTTTTAAAAATATTAAATAAATAATAAAATTTTGGGCTACAATAACTTTAATGTGCCCCTATGTATTAAACAATTAATGTGCAACAGATATCTAATTGTTAAGGTATTGAAACTTACATAGCACACAAAATATTCAATGAGAAAATTGAGGTTTGTCTGATGCAACCACCAGATAATAGATATTTACATTTTAAATTTTAAAATTTACAAATGTGTGTGTAAATATTCTCGTACAAAATGGATGGTTTCAAAAAGTTAAATCGGAGAATTTCTTCGAGAAAATTTCTGATACGCACATGCTAAATTATATTCACAAAATACAAAAAAAGTGAAGTAAAAAAGAGCAACATACACGATTATTTTTGTATTTGAATAAATATTTTCCTGAATGCAAAACCTGAAAAATAAATTTCTTTGCACCGTTGGTATGTTAAATTTTACAGAAACGAAGAAATTAGATTTTTATTAACGAGAGAAGTATTTTAAACCCATATAGATTTTTTTACGAAAATTGTCCGCAAAAAATGACAACTAATATATTTTAATTCGCGGGCCACAAAAAAAGGGTTCGAGGGCTGCCAGTTGGAAACTCCTGTTCTAAACTGTTCTGCCGATCCAATGACCGGTTGTGGTATATGTACGGTTATTCGAAACAAACAAATGTTTATATATTAACTGTATAGAATTGTTAGAAAAAAGTAATGAAGACAAATGTTCTAAAACGATAAGCGCATGTTCGATGCTAAAGTTTTTAAACGGTTATTTGACCAGTTTTCTCACTATAACTGCAGAAATAGTCAATAAAATGAAACAAAGTTTTTAAGGTCATTTTTGATTAAAAACAAAAACATAATTTTAAAATTTAAAAGAAAAATTCGTTGAAAATTGCGCAAGAGAAGAATATTAAAAGTAATCCTTTCAAGCGCATGCGCGAAAAAGATGTAAAAATATTTTTTCATCATTTTGTTCAGAATTCTATTTGGTAACTCTATTTGTTAGAATTCTGTTCGGACATAAGTCCGATGTCTTGAAAACTTAAAAAATTTCTACCCAATTTTGAAGCTTTTTTTACAATTTTATTGAAAGCGCTAAATGATGAGGGGTTATCCACAAATATCATTTTTCAATTCTGAAACAAAATTTTTAAGCAAATGATAACACCCTCAAATGATGGTTCATAATGCGATATTAGGAAATAAAACAAGTGGAATAAAACAGATCTTAATAAAGCGTGGTCCTATACGATGATATTTTTAACAAATCTTGTTTAACAGTATAAAATTAGGTTTGTGGAAAACCCCTTACAGTTCAAAGCTTTCTTTCCAACCTAGAAAATACTACTTAAAAAATTGCTGGAAACTTTTTAAATTCAAATATGATTTTTTCATAAGTTAACAAAAACGATTCAAAACAAAATTAATTTTTTTTTAAGTAACTTCCGCACTTGCTCAGTTAGAAACGATTTCTTTCAAATTATAACATAATATTTTTTTATTATTCATTAAAATTGACTCAAAAACTTTGTTTATTATATTGAATATTTCTGCTGCTGCAGTAAGAAAATGTAAGCAAAAAAAAAATAATTAGTTTTTTATAAAAATGTCCGTATCTCCATAAACCCTCTATCATTTGATAAGTACTCGAACCCACACTATTTTTAAAGAGACTCGAACCATCTATCATTTGATAAATACTCGGACCCACACTATTTTTATCGCTGCTTGAACCCACTATCATTCGATCTATTTTTGTAATACAAGCTCTTTTGTTTAAAACTTGAACCCATTGTCTTTTAATCGGCACATGACCCTATTATCATTTTGTTTAATTTTTGAACCCCTTTTTGTTCAAAACTAGAAAAAACTATCTTTACATTGGTACTCGAACGCCATCTCTTTTTATCCATACTCGAATGAACTATCGGTATTCTTTCGACTTCTGTTTCGCTTGAAAACTGAACCCACTATTTTTTGCATCGATATTCGAACCTGCTAACATTCGATATAAGTTCTTGAACCAACTCATAGTGGACTCGATTGAACTCTCTTTTGACTCGCGAGTCAACTATTATTTTAAATTTTCGAATTCATTCTCCTCTCTCAATACTCGAACTCACTGATGTCATTTGGAAATTCTAAAATTGTTCAAGCTTTGAACAATTTTAGAACTGCCCAAGTGTCCTCATTTTACTAAATATGAAGTTGGGAAAACTTATTTCCTAATTTTTTTTAATCGGAATATGTTGCAAAATCTTGGGAAGTTTTATTTTCCAGAAAGGTTATAGAAAAAAATGTGCTCAATTATAAAGATTTTTATTTTAAAAACGAATAAAAATGAACGAGAGCTGAAGATTCCAATGATTTTAACGTGAAAAAGGTATTTGTTGTACAAAGGAATTGATAAATAAATTACGAATTTTTTTTTCAGTAAGGGACTAAAAAATTGTCCTAACTGGATTTCAAGAACGTGGCGAACTGAAATTAATCTTTTTTTTTTGTTTGAGAAAAAGAAGGAAAAGAGGGGGTGAGACAAAACTTAAATGATTACGTTATTCTTAGTGAAAAGAAAATTGTTTGGAAAAGTTTCAGGACAAATAGTTTTAAAAAGGACCATCTGTGTACAGGCCACTTGATTTTTCTGACATTGAAAGATTCGCCATGAAAAATACTAAAGTTGTCGTATTAGCATATTAGCAGTCGCAGATTAGCATATGAGCTTTACTCATTTATTTTCTTCACAGCTATTGATGGGTTTTCAACGGGTCGCGTTCCCTCAGTGATTTGATCAAGACGCGAAAGTGGATGAACATTGTAAAAAATCATAGATCCAATTTTATTTCCAACTTGATTAGAAATTTAGCTTTAATTTATACTATATTATATGGAGATAACATTAACATTATAATTTATACCATATACAATATTAAACATTAATAATTTATACTAGACTAATTTATATTCCAATAGCTGCCTAGAACTTTCGTTACTTTTAATAGTTTATATTCAAAATATTTTAGACAGCGTTAGATTTTTTATTTATTACATTTTTGAAAATAGGGCACCTAAACTCCCTTCGTTATTTTCAATAATTCGAAGTAAATGTAATAAGCGAATAAAAACAAATGCTGCACATAGACATATCTTTATAGAACTTTTAGGACATTTTATACATTTAAATTCACGATTAACATCAGTTTTAAAGGATATTGAAATTAACTTTAAAAATTCTTTTGATTTTATATTAAATTTACTGCGATCTAAACCAAAGATAAACCTTATAAATATTCCGTAAATTTTCAGGATTTGCAAACTCAAAACACTTATAATTTTTGAAATTTTATTTCTGAGAGATTAGGCCTATTTCAGCATGTTATAAGAAATTTCAATAAACCCGTTCTCAAAACACTAAGATTATTAGAGCGTATAATAAAGCAAACTGCATTCTCTTAGCATCTATCGAATATTATGTATTCGACAAAAGTCATCCAAAAAGTTTTTTGCATATAAAACTTATTTGCAAAAAGTTATGTAAAATCCTTAATTATTCCAAATATTCAAACTAAAATAGTAAAATCTACGGGAAAAATTTAAAAATCCTATATTTTCATAAGTTAAAAGAAATTAGATTCTATAAAGTGAAATACCAAGAAATCATTTCCATTTAATGGTTTTTATGTTTTTAAAGAATACGAAAATAGTGTTTAAACTATTCTCGAAGAAGTTAAAGATTTAGCGTTAGAACAATATTAAAAAGAGTATAAATTATTAAAAGCTTTGTTTCACACAAAATCTACGAAATTACCGTTAAGACTGCTTCATTTAATTTAGCATAATTTAAGTAGGTTTTTAGCACTAAGGAATAGTTAAATATACTTCAAAAAAAATCACGTGGTATTTTTAAAAATGGCCTTTGGAACTATGACCCAGAAATTGAAATTCAGATTCGTAAAAATTCAAAAATGAATTTTAGTCTTAAAGCATCGAATTTTCAAAAATCAGAGAAAATGTTTCAAAATCCTAAATACAAAGTAATAGCATTTTTCACGAAAGAAAAATTTCTAACCTCTGTTTGCATTTATAACGTTTAATATTTCTATCAAACAAATAGGTTTTGCTGCTAAAATAAATAAATTTTTAAATCTTTACATTTGAATTAATAATGCAATGTAAAAGACACTTAGTATATTTAAAAAGTGATTAGTTTTTTTTACAATATAATTGGAATTAACGTATGCTGATATACTTTGCTTTTCAATATAAAGAACATTTTGCATTAGTAAACCAGATCATTTTAAGTGCCATAAAACTTTTGTTCTCTACCATGCCGAGTAAACTGGTTTTGAGTGGATTTTAAGTAAATTTTTGTAATTTTTCTTCTAAATTTTTTATTTAGGTTTCTTCCGGAAATAAGAGTTCGTGCTAAAGTATGTATAAAAGAGCATCGGTTGTAGCGATCCTACAACGTAACCCAACAAAATTTCTTATTTAATAAAAGACTAAAAGTAAACTAAAAGGTAAATTTTATTTCTGTCCAAGACAAATTACAAACTTTTACAAATTTAGCATTTTAAAGTATCAAAGCAATAATTCAATACAAAATACTGAAAACATTCGCCACTAAATCTATTTAATAAAAAAATTTAAACAAATATTGCATTTACTATTTTGTTTCTCCACAGCTGGAGATTTATAAATGGCTAATTATATAAGTTAACGTTATTGTTTATTTAACTATTTTATCTGAAACTATTGTTATAAAATTTTTGAACATGTGATTGCAACATTTTTAAATAACGAAACTTAAAAATTAATGAAACTTCACTTTTAAAATTTTGTTCAGTTAAGTTTAGCTATAATTTTATTTCGCAGTTTTGAATTTTTATCTAATCTCATTTAATGAAAGCCAAAGTTGAAGGAATCATTTTGAAAAAGGGGTTTCTTCAATGGATCCAAATTGAAGAAGACCCTTTTACAAAATGACAGATTCAACCTTAGGCTTAAGCTACAATAAAGCTTTAAATTTTGATCTAATCTCATTTAATTAAAGCCAAAATTGAAGGAATCATTTTGAAAAAGGGGTTTCTTCAATGGATCCAAATTGAAGAAGACCCTTTTACAAAATGACAGATTCAACCTTAGGCTTAAGCTACAATAAAATTTAGAATTTTAAACTGAAATAAATTTAAGAAAAATATAAATTAACGTAGTGAATATAATTTTTAAGAGTGTTTTACTATTACTATTAAAAAAGGTCTAGTTTTTAAACGTAGAAAGTTACAGAACAAATAAAACTGCATTGTCATACACAATTTTAAATTTATAGTTCAGACATATCTGAAAATTTAGTAATAAAGAAAACAAAATGATTAATTTAGAAAATCTAAGTTTATAATATTTTGATACCTGGTTTAAAATTTAGTATCTTTGAAAATTCTAAAAAGATTATAAACTTGTTCAGTGACCTTTGGCTTAATACGAAACTACAGGATAAACCAGTATTCATTTT
>NC_092210.1:91603073-91607970 GCF_043381705.1 Parasteatoda tepidariorum | reverse complement strand
AACTTATATAATTAGCCATTTATAAATCTGCAGCTGTGTAGAAACAAAATAGTAAATGTAATATTGGTTTAATTTTTTTTATTAAATAGATTTAATGGCGAATGTTTTCAGTATTTTGTATTGAATTATTGTTTTGATTTCTTTAAAATGCTAAATTTTGTAAAAGTTTGTAATTTGTCTTGGACAGAAATAAAGCTTACGTTTAGTTTATTTTTGGTCTTTTATTAAATAAGAACACATTTTTGTTGGGTTACGTTATAGGAATTGCGATAACCGATGATCTTTTATACATACTTTAGCACGAACTCTTATTTCCGTAAGAAACCTAAAATACACCTAAATAAAAATTTAGAAGAAAAATTACAAAGATTTACTTAAAATCCACTTAAAACCAGTTTACTCGGCATGGTAGAGAACAAAAGTTTTAGAGGCACTTAAAATGATCTGGTTTACTAATGCAAAATGTTCTTTATATTAAAAAGCAAAGTTTGTCAGCATATGTTAATTCCATTATAATGCAAAAAGCTAATCACTTATTAAATGTACTAAGTGTCTGTTACATTGCATTATTAATTCAAAAGTAAAGATTTAAAAGTTTATTTTGGCAGCAAAACCCAATTGTTTGAAAATATTAAACGTTATAAATGCAAACAGAGGTTAGAAATTTTCCTTTCGTGAAAAATGCTATTACACTTTGTATTTAGGAATTTGAAACGTTTTTCTGATTTTTGAAAATTCGATGCTTTAAGACTAAAATTCATTTTTTTTAATTTTTACGAATCTGAATTTCTGTGTCATAGTTCCAAAAGCCATTTTTAAAGATACCACATGCTTTTTGGAGTAAATTTAACTATTCCTTAGTGCTAAAAATTATGCTAAATTAAATCAAGCAGTCTTAACGGTAATTTCGTAGATTTGTGTGAAACAAAGCTTTTAATGATTTATACTCTTTTTTTAGTATTGTTCTAACGTTAAATCTTTTACTTCATCGAGATTATTTTTTCTTTTTAAAGAATACGAAAATAGTGTTTATAGTATCTAATTTCAATTTAATGGTTTTTAAAGTGAAATAGCAAGAAATAATTTCTTTTAACTTATGAAAATATTGAATTTTTAAATTTTTTTTCCGTAGATTTTACTATTTTAGTTTGAATATTTGGAAGAATTAAGGCTTTTACGTATAACTTTTTGCAAATAAGTTTTATATGCAAATAACTTTTTTGATGTCTTTTGTCGAATACATAATATTCAATGCATGCTAAGAGAAAGTCGTTTGCTTCATTATACGTTATTAGTGTTTTAAGAACGGATTTATTGAGATTGCTGCTGACATAGGTAACATGCTGATAACATGCTGAAATAGGCCTAATCTCTCGGAAAAATAAAATTTCAAATTACAAGCGTTTTGAGTTTGCAAATTCTGTAAATTTACGGAATATTTATAAGGCTTATCTTTGGTTAAGATCGCAGTAAATTTAATATGAAATCAAATGAATTTTTAAAGTTAACATCAGTTTTAAAGGATATTGAAATTAATCGTGAATTTAAATGCATAAAATGACCCAAAAGTTCTAGAAAGGTATGTTTACTTGCCGCATTTGTTTTTATTCGCTTATTACATTTACTTCGAATTATTGAAAATAACGAAGGAAGTTTAGGTGCCCTATTTTCAAAAATGTAATAAATAAAAAATCTAACGCTGTCTGAAATATTTTGAATATAAACTATTAAAAGTAACGAGAGTTCTAGGCAGCTATTGGAATATAAATTAGTCTAGTATAAATTATTAATGTTTAATATTGTATATGGTATAAATTATAATGTTAAATGTTATCTCCATATCGTATAGTATAAATTAAAGCTAAATTTCTCATCATTAAGTTGGAAATAAAATTGGACCTATGATTTTTTTTTACAATGTTTATCCACTTTCGCGTCTTGATCAAATCACTGACGAAACGAGACCCGTTGAAAACCCATCAATAGCTGTGAAGAAAATAAATGAGTAAAGCTCATATGCTAATCTAGGAACTGCGACGGCAACTTTAGTATTTTTCACGGCGAATCTTTTAATGTCAGAAATTTAGGTGGCCTGTACATAGATGGTCCGGGCCCTTTTTTAAAACTATTTGTCCTGCAACTTTTCCAAACAAATTTTTTCACCAAAGAATAACTTAATTATTTAAGTTTTGTCTAGCCACCTCTTTTCCTTCTCTTTTTCAAACAAAAAAAAAGATTAATTTCAGTTCGGCACGTTTTTGAAATCCAGTTAGGACAATTTTTTAGTCACTTACTAAAGAAAAATGTCATAATTTATTTATCACTTCCATTTTACAACAAATACCTTTTCACGTTGAAATCATTGGAATCTTTAGCTCGCGTTCATTTTTATTAGTTTTTAAAATAAAAATCTTTATAATTGAGCACATTTTTTTCTAAAACCTTTCTGGAAAATAGAACTTCCCAAGATTTTGCAACATATTCCGATTAAAAAAAATTAGGAAATAAGTTTTCCCAACTTCATATTATTTAGTAAAATGAGGACACTTGGGCAGTTCTAAAATGGTTCAAAGCTTCCATAATTATACTTAACTGTGCTGTGATTTAATAAAATATAATTTATACTTTTTATAGCTATATACCTTTGTAAAGAGAAATTAATGGGTATCCTCTATCCGTTTTAATATTTTTTAACCCTTCGAAACTTTATGAAACTGAGATACAATAGTGAATGAATCCATTATTTATAACCCTACAATTATAGAATATCGTGTTATTCTTATTAAAAATGTATGAATTATTAAAAGCTCCTTTATAACTTGAAATAAAACATTGTACAAGGACTCCTTCTTTTAGAAATAACGAACGATTGAATATAATTATGAATTCTTTTTAGATTCGGGTACAACTGCATGAATCAAATCGGACATTAAGTTAATACAATTGTTAAAGAGATGCTCTTTTTCCTGGTTTTTTCAGTACTTTTTTCGCTATTTACAAAGTATGCTACTTTGAATATCAGAGAAAATATCGAATTACAAAAGTATCAAAGTTTTATTAAAGATTTTAAATTATGCTTGAAAACTGAAAAAATTACCCTAATCAACCCCAGTATTAAATTAAGTATGAGTATCTCCCTTTGTAATAAAAATTTTTAGAGACCTTAACAAAAGCAGAATAGTTGGAATTTGTAATTCGTATAAAAAAATTTATTAAAATTTGACGAAAGTAACAAAAAGTAAGATTTTTTCCTTTATCAAAATGTCACTTACTATAACATTAAATTTAATATCTTGATTCCATTTAAAAAAAAATTAAAAAAATTATTTGTTATATTATTTTGGAAATTTAAGTATTAATATAACTTTAAAATACCATCATTAAAATATATTTCTCCAATTAATATTGTATTTATTCATTTCGAATTTAGCTAATAAATAAAATATTTTAAAAGTGTCTGAAGTATAAAAATGTTAAAGATCAGTTGACGCAATTTTAAATAAATGTTTAACATGCACATCGAAAAAATGATAGTGTACTATATACTTTATTTATTCATTTTGGAATTAGCTAATAAATAAAATATTTTATTTTATGAGAGTGATCAGCAGACGCAATCTAAATTAAATGTCTGAAACGATACTGGATTATTATTGAAACTAATCAGTCAATGAAAGCTCCCTTAATCTACAAAACCCTTTTATCTATCAATCCCTTAATTTATATAGATAATTTCAACAAATATTTCAAAATTATGTGCATCCAACCTGATTTTAATAGTTATTACAGTATAGCCCTAATATTTAAAAATCTGAATTTTTTTTTCCGAATATATTTTAACGTTTCTAAATTTACATTTGAAATTAAAAAGAGCCCTTCATCCTTAAAATTCTCAATTCTCAAATTATTCAGCTCACCATACCGAAATAAATCGCTGATTTAATCGCTTAAATACATTTCTCTTTTCTATTTATAACAGATTTTATAAATGAATATAATTTCTTTTTACTATACACTTTTTAAAATATACTTTAAATGTGTCAGTTTGTAAGATTGAACGCAAATTATGCAAATTTTTAAATATTTTTATCATTGATAATTTGCATAAATTCAAATTATACTTAACAACATAGGGTCGGTTTGAGTACCGTTAAAAAATACTGGGTTCTAATACTGATAAAAAGATAGCGGGTTCTCGAACTAGCCAAATGATGGTTGGCTCGAATTAATCTATAAAAAGATCGTATGTTCAAGTACAGATCAAAAAATATGTGGTTTCTGAAAATGTCGGATGATAGTGAGTTCGATCAAACGGATACAAGCATCGATAAGTCATAGGTTTGAGGAAAAGATGAGTCTGATCGAAAAGTGTTCCAAATGACATCAGTGAGTTCGAGTGTTGAGAGGAGAATGGATTCGAAAATGTAGAATAATAGTTGACTCGCGAGTCAAAAGAGAGTTCAAATCGAGTCCACTATGAGTTGGTTCGATAGTGAACCAAAAGAAGAGAGGAAATTGGATATTGATTTTTTCTTCATTTTTTTGGTAATTTTGAAATTTCTACATGAAATGTAGAATGTAGGCTTAATGTAGGCTTAAGCATTTTTCTTGTTTGTCTCTTCCACCTCAGTTTCCCATCCCTACATTTTTTGTACGTAAGACGAAGAGTGATAAAAGTTAACACATTTTTTGTTACTACCTTATTGCTTTTTAATCATTGTTGTATTTCTTTTTATTTATTTAAATAATGTGTCATAAAAGGGAGCTGCTCGGAAAAATGAGTTAAAATTATTTGCAGTACGGATATATTGAACTCCCGGTAATAGTGAACCGAAATTTCGATCCCTTGAAGGTTCACTATAGCGGGGTTTGACTGTATATATATATATATACTGGA
>NC_092210.1:91589488-91600854 GCF_043381705.1 Parasteatoda tepidariorum | reverse complement strand
TACAATACTATGTCTTTGATGATAAAATACTATGTCTTTGATGATAATATACTATGTCTTTGTGCTAGAACATTGTGTTCATTGGCGAGCGAGCGCAGCGAGCCATGGTTCACCGCGTGAACCACATAGGATTGCGTAGCAATTCTCGGGGGTTGGCGAGCCTCAGCGAGCAGGGGGCGGAGCCTCCTAGTATTAAAATAATTAGATCAAATTATTGAACGCACTGCAGTGTTTTAATAATGACATGATTTGCACGAGTTTATGAGCAATAACTTCTATATTTAAACATACATGTAATAGGTTTTTATTCAGGAGATTTTTTTTATATACTTCCTATTTGTATTTATTTTTAACGTGTTGCATTACAATGTTAACCATTTGATAGAGGAGCGTCAACAAATGCGAGTAAGAACAATGCAGCTGTATAGAGTTTCACCTGATAATTATAACTTTACATAGAATCTTATAGTGCGTCAAATAATATGTCCAGGGACTGAAATATGTGAATAAGAATAAAATGTAAATAAATACCGGATTGAGATAAATAAGAATTGATCCACTTTTAATGACACGAACATCGAAGTCACATTGTATTCGATTTCTCAGAAACCGCTTTGGTAGGCTCTAGCCTAACTATTAGAATCGTGTTCGGGTTACCCCCATTATTTTGGAGATCCGAATCGGTCGGGGAAAAAATTATGCTAATTTCGAGAAATTACGTTTGATGTCTGATTTCGCAACTTAAAATATCGTCTGCACTAATTAAGTAGCATATTTATTATACATAATCTGAGGTCACTTAATCGAATTATTATGATTGAGTCTTAGAACGTAAAGATCCGATAGTTAGATCAAAAGATATTCAGCGTAACCCATTTTTTTTACGAGCGTGTTGTACATTAAGCAAAGTAAAAAAGTGATTACCTTTAACAACTTTTGATTTAATTAGAATTTCGTAGATCGGGGCACAAACTGCAGTTCAATAGCCTAAATTTAAGTATGCTAATTTGCTAGTGCAGACGATATTTTAAGTTATGAAATCGGACACAAAAAAGTACTTTCTCTGAATAAACATGTATTTATTTTTACATATATGGATTCTTAACCTTCAAAATGTAAGGGGTAGCCGCAATCTGGGAAATAGGGTCCCCGTAGTTTGGTCAGGAGAGAGATCCAAAGTTCGTACCCCTTGATGTTAATTTCCCTTTTTGTGTTTTTAGTTATATTTTTCAAATTAATTAAGTAATTCAAAGAAAAAAATTAACCCACTTATAAGACCCGTTTACCTAAAGATAATTTCATATAAAAAATAATTTCTAATCATTATTTATTATTTCTATTATTTAATTAAATTAAGGAGGAAAAAATTTTGAATTATGAAGTATATTTTTTTAATTCTAAATCGTATCTTTTACCCAAGTTAATCAAGCATCATTGGTGCCACTGGCTGTTTTTTATCTTTCTCCTATAGTGCTATTTCACCAACAAATATTTTGCTTTTCTGTACATACCATTTTTTTTTTTTTTGAATTTTAAATATGGATGATTTTAAATTGCTTGGTTTTATTTATCACGTTTTAAAAGAATAAGTCTAAACAAAATAAACCGCACGGTTTCAGACTATTTAAGAAATAAAAATTTGGTAACGTAGTCGGGCCTATGTTACTACGCTCACAGTAATCATTCCGTTTATCTGACATAACGTGTAAAAAATAATTAAATGTAAACGAACGTACAACAAATTCCCTCTTTATGCTTAATGAAGCAAACAAACATCGCTGATGCTATCTTTAAAATATTTCAAAGAACAGAATCGATTGCAGTTTCATTTATATGACTGACACTATCTCTAAATCAATCAGAAACTTCTATTTTTTTATATATCGCTTGAGAGCGATCTAATTGAAATTTTTGAACAATTTTTGGGGACTAAAATTGTTTTTTTTTCTTCTTTTTTTTATAAATTGTCCAAAGATCCAGGACGCTAGCTGAAGTTAGACAGAAAAACTCTTCATTTTCAGTATTGTTGAACTTTCTTATGACTTTGAAAATAAATATCTTTCGAACAATATAAGTCAAAATATTCATTTAAATTATGGTTATTAAAAAGGAAATTTTCATATACAAGAGTCCCGCAGTGGACTGATCGTTAAGACACGGTTCCCAGCAGATCACCGAAGTCAAGCATCACTGGCTACGGTCAGTGTGCGGGTGGGTGACCACTTGGATCAGTCTGCGTAGGGACCGAGGGTGTGCGGTATTGGTCCTCGTTAAACTGTGCTACCGTAAAGTGCTCGACTTCGCGCGCAGGTCGTCGGGCTACCGAAGCGGGGGTGCCATCCCCTCCGCAGAGGATCAAAATTGTGATGGCATATGTCTTCGGATCATCCTCCGGGATGTTTCCCAGACCGTCGCCAATAGCCCATTGTGCAGCTCTAGTGCGACGTAGATTAACAGCAATCATATACAAGATATTAAAAAAGTGACATAATTTTTTGGTTCGATCAAAGATTGAGGTAAAATGTCTGCGTAAACAATAATGACTTCTGCTGAAAAATGTGAGAGCGTTGTTTTAAATGTCAAGTTAAATTCCTGGAAGAAGAAAAAACAAGCAATTTTTAAAATTTCCTTCCCATAAAACCCGGTTTATTTCGGAGAATATGTTTTTTTTTCTCCAAGCAGTCAGGGTCGTTTTAATTGTAGTTAGGACTCCCGGCCACAGAAATGTTTTTGGCCTTTATAACATGTAATAACAAATTATCAAACGCTCTGTAATGTCAAATCTTAATTATTAGCCAGGTGACAGCCTTATTGTTTTTACACGGCTTGTTTACAGTTGGTTTAACATTATAATGCAATACGTTAAAAATAAATACAAATAAGAAGTTTATAAAAAATCTCTTGAATAAAAATCCATTACATATATGTTTAAATATAAAAGTATTGCCTATAAATTCGTGCAAAACATGCGATTATTAAAACGCTACAGTATGTCAAATAATTTGTTCTAATTATTACAATATAACAATATCGTACCTGATGTAATAAATGTTCTATATTTATCTAATATATCTCCTAATTTATCCTACCGTCGAATTTATATTATATATCGTCTGATTTTGCCAATAGATATACGAACGTAAACAAGTGCAAATCGGCTTTAGACGTGTAAAAACAATAAAACTGTCTAAGCATAACCTGATAATTAAGAATTTACATAGAAAAACGTCGAATAAAAATTAAATGGTATGAAATATTTGTTAAACTTAGCAGTCTTTCTTTCAATGCATGCACATCAGCCATAACTAGTTTAAAAGTTGCTCTGCTATTGGGCTGTCTAATTCTAAACTATTTCAACTATTACTTTATTTAATTATCCTTTTTTGCTTAACAGATTTGGTAGTGGTCAAGCATTTTAGCGACATTATGACATAACATAATCACTATTTGTAGGAAGAAAAATAAAATATCCACTTTATACAGTGCAATATATTTATTTTATTTTATAACTGTCGTTGAACAGCCGACGTAATTTAGGGTTTACGACTATTAATATTCAACTCCGTAGAGTTGCAATTTTGAAACCAATCCAGAAGACAAGGGAACTCTTGGATCAAGTATTGGGGGACTTCATGGAGACTTTTGATGAAACTAACCCGCATTTGTGTTACATGGAGAGGAAAACCACGAAGACCTCCCACTGTTAGCCGGACGGCAAGAGGACTCGAATCCATCCATGATCCGTCTACCAGTGAGGATATTTTTGTGAGGATCGATGCGAGCCGGGTGCAGAATTCTTATCAACCAGCCATCTCTGGAATTCGAATCGGGTTCACCTCATTGGAAGGCGAACGCAAAAAAATATAAGACACTGTTGTTTACTCAATGTTGTTGTTTTTTTTAAATCAAATTTGTCAATGTTGCTTTTTTTTAATACAATTTATAAAAAATAAGATTTTCAAGAGGCCCTGAGTGCCTAGTGCTCCCGGGTACTGCCCGTGTGTGTCATGCGTAAAGACGGTACTGAAAGCAGTCCATATCCAGAGCCGGATTATACCTTTCGTAGGCCCTAGGCATAGCCGTTTTTGGGCCCTCCCCTCCTTCTCCCACTCCTCCCTTCTTTTCAAAATATATGCTAAAATTTTCTTGCATATTTTTTTTTTACATTTTTATTAATATGGTTTTGAATATACAAATTTTTTTATCGAACTTTATCTGAATCCAAAAATCGCAAAAAAGTAATATATTAGATCATAAGATTCTGCAAAATAATTTATTACCGAAAAATATTATATTTTTATTTGTATCTTTATAATGTTGTGCAAAATACACTTGTTGTCTTTAAAGCTAAATTATTTTTGTCAAAAAAAAATTTTCTCCCAAGCTTTTCGTAGGCCCTAGGCACGTGCCTAGTGTGCCTATAGATTAATCCGGCCCTGTCCATATCTACTCACTGTGTCACTGTCGGACCTCTATTTAACGAAGTCGCAAAATCCCGATAATAAGCGCGTTATATGGAAAATTTTCTAAGTAGAGAATCATCTTTTGAAATACTTAAACAACACAAAACAGGTTTTAAATTCATAAAACCGAGATGTAATTAAAATAGCAATTAATACACCTTCATCTTGTAAACTAGTATTTATAAATCTTAATCATAAAAGAAATCTGCATGGAAAACAAGAATCGAGCAAAACATTATCCGGTGTTACACTATCATGCTACATATATTTTCAACTAAAAAAAAGCTAAATTTATGTCTAAAATTATAGCTGCATTTATTATAAAAGTAATTTTAAACATACATTACTTACAATGCGTTCTTAAGTTTAATAGCTACAGATAAAATCCGTTAATTTCGCATGAGTTTTTCGTTTGAAATACAAACAAAAAGGGAAAGGGATTTTACTGCTTTCTCTAAGAGCTTCTTAAGTGGCTTAGAAAATCAGTTTTCCCCCATAAAATGCGTTAACAAGTTTGGAATGTTCTGAAATATTTTGGGAATTAGGAAAAGTGGATCTCTTAGAAAAGTTCGTTGAATAGAAAATTCACTTCGCCTGTTTGAAAGTTATTTTACGAAGAAATTTGCAAAATGTTCTCGGTTCCTCGAAAGAAATCGCCAAATGGAAATTCATTAAATAGAATTCCGACTGTATTATGTACCACTATGTATCTTTGTCACTATGATAATAGGGCTTATTAAAAGAGCGAAACTAATGAATGAGGTAATTTGGGGAGGTTAATAATCTCGTTTTTTTTTTATTTTACTCTCAAAGGAAGAGCTTAAACTGTTTTTAAAGGGGTGATCCTTGACCTAAAAGATGAATGGAATGGGACAAATCAAAAGATACGAACAAATAAAGCAGAGAGAGATGAAGAGTTTCTATTTCTTCCATTGTGACATAATCGCCGGCAGCGCCCCCTTTGCGTGAACTGAGAGTTAAGGTGTAGAGATCGTAAACTTGTGACAGTCCCAATCCGACTGCCATCTCAGCTTCCCGTTTCTGTTCTTCCTCGTCTGCTGGAAATTATAAGGAAATCTCAATGGTAAGTGAAAGAGAAATTGCCAATGCATTTTGAACAAATTTATAATTAATTTAATGAATAATTTAAAAGAATATTAAGATATTTCATTAATATTTGCTATTCTTTCATAACTTAGAGCAACTGTTAATAAGAAAAATAAAGTATTGGAATATTTCGTAGATACATATAATTAAAAATTAGAATTAATTAAGAAAATAAGAATGTTGGAATATTTTTGCATAACAGAAAAGTAAAAAAAAAAAAAAGGAAAAGAAGATTGTCCGAATATTTTGTTGAAGATCATAATTAATTTTATTATTCCACAATGAAAATTAAAATGTTTGAATATATAAAAATCATAGACTGATTTACATTTTAAAAAAAGAGTATGGTGTTTATTTTAAAACATTTGTTCATGATGAAGAAAAATGTTATGTTGAGTTAGCTTATTATTACATTGGGAAATCTATATATATTTATAGCAGTCTACATGTGTCTACATATGTTTCTAATCTATGCCGTAATTTATTTCTCATTTTTTATCATCTCAATTTCAAAAAAGAAGCATTACTTCAGCGTTCATCTATTACTCAATTTTTAAACGAATGCTACAACACTATTTAATATATGAATTTCACAATATGAGCTTGCAACCAATATTTTGTCCTTTAGTATTTAATATTTCAGTTAAAAACCTCTTGCCATGAATTTTTTTTATTTCATTTAAATGCAATGATACATTTTTCAAATTATCAATTTAGCAAAGTTTTTAAGGAAAAAAAATGTGTTTATTCAGGGCTTTCCGAATATAAATTAACTAATTAGTAAAAAAACTTAAAAATCAATTTTTTACATCAGGAACAACTACATAGAAAATTTAAATGATATATTTACATTATCAATCGAACGTTTGATAGAAACTTTTATAAATAAAATTTTGAACTTAACCCACCAAAAATTTTACAACGAAACTCCTAGTTCAAGCATTGAAGTCAACTAGTCTTCCTGCGAGATTTTTGAATGGGAGAGGAAAACCTTCCATGGTTAACCCCATGGCAAAAGGATTCTGTTCCATCTACTAATGCGAATATATTTTATGTCATACTGTAATCGGTGCCAGTCAAGAACAGAAAGCGTATTGAGTAGCCAACTCTGGGATTCGAACCTGGTACACTTGATTAGGAGTTATAGGTTTTATAAAAAAAATCTTGATTTTATGACTCATATATAAAATCCTTTCCAGAAAAGGAAAGTTACAACAGATGGGATATATCGCGTAGACAGAAAAAAGGTATTAGTTTTGATGCCTGATATTCGGCATATGTTTAACAGATGTGAAATGAATGAGTACATAATCAGAATTTTAATCACTTAGTTTTATGGTGCTTTTTTGCTTTTTGCTTGCATGTATATAACGCAAGTTTGGTACTTTATTTACGTCGCACTAGAGCTGCATAATTGGCTATAGGCGACGGTCTGGGAAACATTCCTGAGAATCCGAAGACATGCCATCGCAATTTTGATCCTCTGTACTCCCTTTCTTTGGTAGCCCGATGATCTGCGCGTGAAATCGAACACTTTACGGTAGAACAGTTTAATGAGGACCGCACACCCTTTGATCCCTATGCAGGCTGATTAAAGTGGTCGCTTATTGACCGCAACCAGAGATGTTTGACTTCGATATTTTACTGGGATCTTTGCGATCAGTCCACTGCGACACCTATATAAATTATCTTATTTAAATGAAACGTGGGCAATTTTTATTTATATATTTTGATATTTTTTATACGTGTAAAAACAAAAGTAATTAAAAAAAATTTCGAGAGAAAAAAACGAAGACATTTGCTGAACACATGCGAATATTTTCTGTCCTCAAATGATTAGAAGGTTCTAGAGAACAACTGATGAAATTCGAGAGCTGGTCCTTAAGATTGTCGTAGGAGCCAACAAAGTTTCTCATCCCCTGACCCTAAGATCAATAAATTCATTTAATTTCAATATAAGTAAAATGAAATTTTGCAATTTATAATTAAAAACACGTGTTATCACTCAAAATTACTACTGGAGAGAATTCTATGATACTTTGTTATAGGGCTGTTCAAATTGTGCGTAAGCCAATTTTGTATTCAACCCTTCCCCTTTTGACAGCAAAAATACGCAATACCAAACCACTCTCATGCTTTCGCAATGGACCCCAACCCTTGTTTTGTTGGGGTTTTTTGTAGTAGACTTTCCCCAAATTTAAATCCAAATTTGAATTTTTTTCAATTATAAATTTTTTTGTGACATTTTTTTAACTTAGGTGATTTTACGTAAGCATGTCTTAAACTTCTCCTTCCTCCCTTATAAGCAACAACAATCTTATCACAAGTCCTCTGCTTACGTTATATTTGAATTTATACTTTTAATTTCCCATATATATTATTAATCACCATTCCTTTTTTCATATTTCAGGCTGACTTGAAAAGTTACGAGGTTGAGGGTAAGTGAAGTCTCTCTCTCTATTTCTTTTTCAGAAACAACAATCTAACATAATATGAAAATAAATATTTGGCTCCGAAGACAAAACACAAACCTGTAGATAACAGAAAGAAATATACAACTTGAAATTAACAAAATAAGCAGAACTCGAATATTTTTTTAAAATTGCATGTTTCATAAAAATTTGTATGGTTTACTGTTTCGCTTATATTTCAATAAAATAATAACAATAATTAAATAATTATTAAACATAATTTTTTACGGGGAATTAAACAAATTTTATAAATGTGTGCATTTGTGTCGATTTAAAACTTCTCGACATACGCCGAAATATGCAAAAAGTGAAATGAACAGTTCAAATTTTCGATTGCTCTATCTGAATCTTATTTTCCAGATCACGACCCCCATATTTTTACTGTCCCGAATTCACCCATAAAAAATAAAATATGTTAAAAATGTACATTTTTTTCTGTGTCTGATATAAATTTCATTGAAAGGTACATAAACAAGTAATATTTTAAATCAATTCCTGTCAACAAAGAAAAATTTTATTTTAGTTACTTTTTATTAAATAACTAAAAAAAATTTCTCCCCTATAAAATTAAA
The DNA here is from genome assembly GCF_043381705.1 of Parasteatoda tepidariorum. Lineage (NCBI taxonomy): Eukaryota > Metazoa > Arthropoda > Arachnida > Araneae > Theridiidae > Parasteatoda > Parasteatoda tepidariorum. The sequence continues at coordinate 91,592,241 of NC_092210.1, read as the reverse complement.
ATTAAGTTTACTGAATGAATTAATATTTTTGTAATTAACATCATCCACTACAATTTCAACAAAAAATGTATTTGAACTTGAATAAAAAAAATAGTGCGTGGAGTCCCTCCGCCCGTAAGAAGTTAAACTTCGTAATGTGGAAATGAAAATAGGAAGGGGTAGAAATTGATTTTCAGTGAAATCATATTGTTTCTTTAAGGCAAATTTTATTAACATTGCTTACAATTCGCAATGGATCGCATCTTTTAATTATCACTTTCGAGTGGAGAAATATCCAAATCTATAACATTTACAATGGGATTATGATAACTAAAGTAAGATACGAAATGTTTGAGTTCTATTTTTTCAATATTTCTTGCAAAAACTGCATCAATGGTAGTTACCCCATTGGTTGTTGGATCATTTCTACCGTTTATCATTTCCAATCCAAATTTGTCTTTAAGGAAGGTTAATAATGTTTCAGCTTCAGGTAATTAGAAATTCACATCTCCTGCAAGGATCACAGGCCGCTCACAATAATCAATTTTTTCACCATCTGCCAGAGCTTGTGAACCTGCAGTGGATAGTGGCAATAAAGATTTTGCAATAAATAATTTAATATCCCTCATGGCTGCATTTGGTGAAACATAAATGGCAATTAGAAAAGAGAAAACCTAACAAACAATTGATATTCACAAGAGACGTACCTTCACGTAACCTTAAATCCGTCGCATTGTCCGTGGGATTATTTTCACTCATTTTTTACAATTGTTATCCACTAAGTTTGAAAATAAAAAATACTACCCTATTAAATTATATGTGTATCAAAACAAACTAAAAAAATATTTATAGAAAAACAATACTTTTATGCTAGTGAAAACCAAAACAATATGGAAATGAATTAGGGAAAACTGGATTTCCCGGCCAATAAAAATGTAGCGTTAAACGTTTAACGCAACCTTGTTGGAAGTCGCATAAGAAGTATAACTTCAATAAAAAGTATTTCATGAACGACTGAACAAGATATAGTGTGAACAAGATAGTAGGAATTGAAAAAAAAACCTGACAAGATGTTTCTAGACTGAAGACTAGAGTAAAATGTGTATAATGAGAGGAGTTCTGGTTCAAAGCTATCTGGAGGGAACTCAGAGAGTAGTTACGGGGAGGGCAGAAGGTGGAGCCCCCTCAACCTCTTATTAACCCTCTTTTTATTATATATAACCATGCAGATTGTAAAACCCGATCAGCAAAAAAGAACTGAAATATCAAGCGAGTGAATAGTCATAAGCATGAATAGTTAACGCGCATGTTTACGCATTTTTGAATGAAAATTTCCTTTTCCTCACGTGAGGTGAGTTGAGAAAGGCTGAAGCAAATTGAATTATAAGTTGGGCAGAAATGAAAAGTTAAAAGCGGACCATTCACGTAAATACACTTCTCTAATATTGCCTGATAGCGAAACATTTTATAATTAACATATTGAACTAACTACCTGTATTTTTTTATTTTATATTTTGTAACCGTCGTTGAACAGCCGAACCAATTTTTTGTGTTTACGGCTACTAACGTTTAACGCAGCAGCCTTGTCATTTTGAACCCAATCCTGAAGACAAGGGAACTCCTGGATTGGGAGAAATTTGCCTTCGTGGAACTCACCCGCATTTGCGTTACATGGAGAGGAAAACCACGAAAACTTTTCATAATTAGCCTGGCAGCAAGGGGACGCTAACCCATGATCCGTTTAGGATATTTTCCGTCATTACAGTGCAAACCGGATGCGGAATTGGTATTAACCAGCCATCGCTGGGACTTGAACCCGGTTTACTTCATTGGAAGGCGAACGCTCTATCCCCTGAGCCACCATGACTCTAACTACCTATATATATATTTTTTTAATAACGGCAGGCACTGAACTTTCGTTCTTCGCCGTAGAAGATGCCGGAAGTGTTGCTCATTTATCGCTACCCAGTGGGCACCTGTGAGCCAAAGTCACGGAGGCGAGCAACATTACCCACGCCACACTGCCACAAATACCCGTTCATAGGGTGGGCCACTTTCATACATTCACACTACAGAAGACAACACAGAGAGAGAGAAACATCCATGCCCAGAGCGGAATTCGAACCCGCAGCCATTGGCTTCACAGTCAGTCACGCTAACCACACCTGGCCGGCAACTACCTATATTGAACAGACACATATTGAAATAACACCTACTATAATATTGAACGTATTAAAATAATGAGAAACGCATTAAAATATTTATTTTTATAGCTCATTTTATGCAAAATTGCGTCAGCGTGTGCAATTAAAATAGTTCTTAAATTGCACATGATGCAGAGGAAATAAATTTTTTTAAACGTCTAAATGTTTTTTTTTTTTAAATATTTGTTTTAATTCGTTGGCAAACATCATAACTCTGTTAGAAACGTTGAAGGTTGTGAATTTAAGATTGAATAAATGCGTCAAATAATTACATTCATAGCATGTCTGAGAAACACTTATTTACGGAATTATCCTATGGAGCGTAAACAAGTGCAAACCAGTTTCAGTCGCGAGAAAATAAGAAAGTTGTATAGTACAGTACAGAACCCGTTATCCGGAAATCAGAAAACCGGAAAACCAAAAAACCGGAACGAAATTCGATTAGTTTTCCCGTCATTTTTTTTATTTTTTTATTTTTTTTTCCTCATAAGATTTTAGGATTTTTCGTCCTTTTTTGAAAGATGTTTACCTTACCATCATTTTGGAAATAATCATTAGTGTATTACTTCA